>NW_026057578.1:8617041-8670883 GCF_023721935.1 Panthera uncia | reverse complement strand
CTCCCCTATCCTCCCCTCCCTTCTCCTCTCCTCCCCTCCCCTCCCCTCCCCTCTGCTCCACTATCCTCCCCTCCCCTCCCCTCACCTCTCCTCAGCCACTGGGCGAGCCAGCCACCTGCACCTTCTCACTGTCCTTGAGTAATGCAGGGCCTTTGCACCTGCTGTTTCCTTTGCCTGCAGTGTTTCTCTCCACATAACCACGTGGCTCACACCCTCACCTCCTTCAAGTCTTTGTCTAAATCTCATTTCCTGGGTGAGGACTTTTCTGCTATCCTATTTGAAATTAAATCCCCAACCCCAACCTGAGTTCTGACCCCTCTTTACCAATTAATTTTCTACTAGTTCTTAGAAGCTCTGACATACTATATAATATACTTATTGATTACTCCATAACGCCAAAGAGTTTTGTCTTGTCACATGATAGGCCCTCAATAAATAAATAATGAGTGCATGGCTGAGCCTGACCTGCCCCCATGGACCTCATAGTCTTTTGTTTTTTAATTTTTTTTAATGTTTTATTTATTTTTGAGAGAGAGAGAGAGAGAGAGAGAGAGAGTCCAAGCAGGGAGGGGGCAGAGAAAGAGGGAGACACAGAATCCCAAGCAGGCTCCAGGCTCTGAGCTGTCAGCACAGAGCCCAACGTGGGGCTCGAACCCGCAAGCTATGAGATCATGACCTGGGCCGAAGTCAGGTGCTTAACCGACTGAGCCACCCAGGCGCCCCCAGAGTTTCTTTCTTTAAAAAAATAAAATAAAATAATTAAACTGAATTTTGGACATTACTGGAAATCGAATACCCAAACAGGAATGTTGTTGTTCTGCTTCAGGGTTACAATCACTATGTACGAGGAATAAACTGGTTAATGAAGGTAAAGGCTAGCTCATGGAATGTTGAACTATAAAAATTATAAATATTTCAATAAAACCTCGATAGAGTCTCATATTTCCTGCAGCATTTAATTTTAATTTTTTTTTTTAATTATTTCAGAGAGAGAGAGAAAGCGAGGAGGGGAGAGAGGCAGAAGGAGAGAGAAAGACAATCCCAAGCAGGCTCCACACTCAGCACGGTCTGATGTGGGGCTCGATCCCACAACCCTGGGAACATGACCTGAGCTGAAATGGAGAGTTGTCTTAGCTGACCGAGCCATCCAGGTTCCACCCACCCCCCGCCCTGCAACATTTAAAATAACACAGATAAAATAAAATAAAATAAGATGAGATAAAATAAAATAAAATAAAATAAAATAATAAAATATCACAGATATTCTGTCTTTGAAAAATTGTCCCAAATAGTTGAATGTCAAAGCCGGTGGGACCGGGAGAGGAAGTGTGTTTGCAACAGCGCCACCTGGTGGTGCAGCTTATTGAACACGTTCCAGCGTGAGCTAAAATGCCTGGGGTCCTCCCTTTAGTTAGTTCTACGGAAAAAATAGTCTTGAATTATTCAAACTTTTCCAGTATTGATCGTCTTTAAGAACGCACTTCTCACATACAACTTGGCAGGAGGATATTGTGCTCATCACCTTCATCATAATTGGAGACCAGGTTGCAAATGTACCTGGTTCCAAATGTAATCAAATCCCAGTGATGGCTTCAGCTAAATTCACAGAAATATCCACCTTTTACAAAACTCATGTGGGGCGCCTGGGTGGCTCAGTCGGCTGAGCATCTGACTCTTAACTTCGGCTCAGGTCATGATCCCCTGGTTTGTGAGTTCAAGCCCCACATTGGACTCTGTGCTTATGGCACGAAGCCTGCTTGGGATTCTCTCTCCCTCCTCTCTACCCCTCCCCCGCTTACTCTCTCTCTCTCTCTCTCTCTCTCTCTCTCTCAAAAATAAATAAATACATAAATACATACATACATAAAATAAAACAAATAAAATAAAATAAAAATTATTTCAAAACTCGTGTATAAACTGTAGCCAGCTACTTATCCATTAAAAGCACAGACATAGTTCAACCCCTTTACCAGCCACAGGCAACTTACTCAACTTCTTTGGGCCTCAGTTTCCTTATCTGTCAAATGGGGAGGATAAACTGGCCACCTAAGATAATTCTCGTGAAGTCCCTTAGTGCTGTCTTTGGCACATAGTAAATGCTCAGTATTTATATATTAAGTTGAGGGGGGAAAGGAACAATATTCAGAAGGCTACAGGGAGGGATCTGGGGGGCTCAGTCGGTTAAGTGTCTGACTCTTGATTTTGGCCTGGATCACGATCTCAGTTTGTGGGATCAAGCCCAGCACCGGGCTCTGTGCTGACAGCACAGAGCCTGCTTGGAATTCTCTCTCTCTCCCTCTCTCTCTCCCTCTCTCTCTCCCTCTCTCTCTCTCTCTCTCTATCCCTCTGCCCCTCCCCTCCTCATGCTCTCTCTCTCTCTCTCTCTCTCAAAATAAATAAGTGAACTTTAAAAAAAACAAAAGGAAAGCTATAGAATAATCCCATTTCTGATAATAGTAATAAGTAACAGTATGGGCATAGAGGAAAATCAGAAGACACAGATTCTGAATTATTAAAGGTGTTTCCCTTTAGAGGATGGAGTTTCACTCTCTTTACTCTAGATTTACACAAGGCTTGCCTTTTTGTAAAGACGTATTGTGCTTGTAATTTTAAAATCAGGAGGTTTTTTTTATATTCTGGTAAGATACGCATAACATAAAATTTCCCATTTTAACCATTTTTAAGTGTGCAGCTCAGTGGCGTTAAATACATTCACTTTGCTATGAAGCCATCACCAGAATGTTTTTATCTTCCCAAACTGAAACTCTGTCCCCATCAAACTCTCCATCCTCCTCCCTACCCCCACCCCCACTCCAGGCAACAGCCATTCCAATTTCTGTCTCTGTAGATTGGACTATTCTGGGAACCTCACATAAGTGGAATCATATGCTACCTGTGCTTTTGTGCAAAATGTGGGAGATTTTTTAATGCGTTTATTTTATAATGTTTACTTTTTGAGAGAGACCGAGAGACAGAGCATGAGCAGGGGAGGGTCAGAGACAGAGGGGGACACAGAATCTGAAACAGGCCCCAGGCTCTGAGCTGTCAGCACAGAGCCCGACGCGGGGCTCAAACTCACGAACCACGAGATCATGACCTGAGCCGAAGTCGGATGTTTAACCCACTAAGCCACCTGGGCACCCCCAAAATCTGTTTGGTTTTTTGTAATGTTTATTTATTTTTGAGAGAGAGAGAGCTCACGTAAGCAGGGGAGGAGCAGAGAGAGAGGGGAACAGAGGATCTGAAGCAGCGGACTCCGTGCTGACAGCAGGCAGCCCAACGTGGGGCTTGAACTCTTGAACCGGGAGATTATGACCTGAGTCAAAAGTCAGATGCTTAACCGACTGAGCCACCCAGGCACCCAAAATGTGGGTTCTTAATGGAGAAAATAGAGGTTAAAGCACTATCTCTGTCCCGTGCAAAGCCCTTGATCACGGTCCTATTCCAGAAGCACCGGGTCCCAAGCCCCTCAGGGGGTCCACAGGTCAGAAAGACGTATTATGAAGTTACTTGCTTTCCATGGGCCACGTGAAGTGGGACGTCAAGAAAGACAGGGTGAGTGGCAAAGATGACCATCCCACTCTTTTACTAAGGCGCTAAAGAGTTAACAAAGAAGTGAAACATTGCCACACTTCTTGGAAAATTTCTTTCGCTTTGGGAATTTTATTTACCATGAAAAAAAAATATGTTATTCATATTAACATGTAGGGGGTTAATTGTTTTTCATCTTGAATTAATAGATGTCTTAATTGTTTTAAACTCTACTATGGCAAATATCAATAGGCATAACCCACGTAAACAAAAACTTTTGAGGACCCTGAATATTTTGTATCGTTTTACAAATGATTCTGAAGCCAGAAGTTCTAAGAATGGCCACATTGGGGCACCTGGGTGGCTCAGTCAGTTAAGCGTCTGACTGTTGATTTCAGCTCAGGTCATGATCTCACGGTTCGTGGGATGGAGCCTCGTGTCAGACTCTGCATTGACTGTGCAAGATTCTCTCTCTCCCTCTCTCTCTCCTACTCATGCTTGCTCAAGCTCTCTCAAAATAAAGAAACAAGCATTTTAAAAACTAAAAGAGGGGCGCCTGGGTAGCTTAGTAGGTTCAGGGTCCAACTTCCGCTCAGGTCATGATCTCACGGTCTGTGAGTTCAAACCCTGCAATCAGGGCTCTGGGCTGACAGCTCGGAGCCTGGAGCCTGCTTCCGATTCTGTGTCTCCCTCTCTGTCTGCCCCTCCCCCGCTCACACTCTGTCTCTGTCTCTCTCTCAAAAATAAATAAACATTAAAAAAAAAAAAAAAAAAAGAATGGTCACACGATGTTAACCTTTCTTATGATGAACAGTGCTTGCATTGGCGTGGACCACGAGAAGCTTTTCTCTGTTTAGATTACCTGTCAAAGTGTAAACGTCTCAGATGTGAGGAACACTTGTCTCCGGGCAGTGTCTCCAATGTCCCCTGATGCGATTATCAAATTCTGCCCACCAGCCGTCTTCACCGCTCGCTCTACCCACCCACGCCCTCAAAAAAAGCCTTTCAAATACTCCAGACCAAAACTCTCCTGATCCTAATTACCTTTCAGTCTTCTTAAGTACCTCCCCACCCATGCATAGCCTGTGAAACCCCTTCCACTTGGTACGATGATGTATAAGGGATAAGAAACTAACAAGCCTTGAGTGTGCTTTACGTTTTTGCCACAGGTAGATGGAAATGCTTACCTGCAGTGACTCAGCGGATAATCTCACAGGTAGGAGGTTATTCGGAGATAATTCTAGGAGACCACCTCTCTGCCATTAAAGGATTGCTGGGCTGGAATAAGTCGTATTCATCCATGCATCATCCATCCATCCCTCCATCCTCCCCGCACATATTGAAGGAGAGAGGAGCTTTGTGCTATGCCCAGGGGAAACATCAATACATTCCTTCCCCTGGGGAGCCCACCTTCAAGTGCACACCCTAACGGCGGGTGGTAGTCAAGTCAATGCTACGAGGAAAAATAACACCAGATACAGACGTAAGGAGGCTGGAAAGGCTTCGGGGCAGGTGACGTACGAGCACAATCGGGTGAAGTCAGGGAGCGGGGCAGGCTACCCGAGATAAAAGTGTTGCCAGGCCTCGAAATAGCAAGGATACCACTGCTGAAAGAGGAAGGTGCCCAGAAGTTTCCAGAAGGAGAACCAAGGCCTCTGTGGCTGCCGTAATAAATGAGGGAAGAAGGCTAAGCGAGGCCAGGGGTCAGGCCAAGGATTTGGGGTTTTATCCTACGACTGAAAGTCCGTGGAGGGTTTGAACAGGGACCTGGGTAAAATTATCTATATGTTAAAAAAGAGTTCCAACACCCACGTAGAGATTCGGCCGGGGGAGAGGAGGTTGAACAGGGAGGAAGGGGGACGGGAGGCGATGGCTGCCCTCCGGGGAAAGAGTGGCTTGGCCGAGGGGATAGCAACGGAGGAGACAGGAGGCAATCTGTGTGTGTGCCCAGAGGTTTTGCAGGAAAAGAGGCTGCAGGCTTGCTCTCCGCTTGGACGAGGAAATGAGTTCTCCCAGGCGGCTGAAGGGTCTGGAGCCTTCCGTGGAGCCGGGGGAAAGCTGTGGCTGGTGCTTTAATCGTCCGCATGTCGAGTTCAGATGCCAGTGAGGCCTGGGTGGCTGCGTGGAGGCAGCGGCCGCGAGGGACACAGCCGGCCTCAGGGGCAGGGCTGGAGGCGGTCCCGACGCAGACAGATGCACTCAGACCTCTGAACCCCAGGGTCCTGTGTCGTCAGAGGTGGGGACTGGAAAGGATTCATCTGTTCCTAAAATCCCAGCCCAGGGCTGCTGGGGGTTAAAGGGAAAATCCCCCGGGGTTGAGGGTGGCAATCAGTCCCTAGACCAACAAAGATGATGCCTGTCAGGCACTTAGCTCGAGGACATTTTAATTATCGTTCTAATGAGATTACAGATGCCGGAAAATCTAGGAAGCTTAGGTAACTTCTCACTCTACAGTAAAGAATCCCTGGTGTGTCGGTCAGGTTCCGGGGGAGGTCAGGGCTTGGGAGTGGGATTCTGAGGGGGAGGCCGGAACAGCCACAGGAATTCGGGAGTCTGATGTGCGGGCCAAAGTGATGATGAAATCTCCCCGGGTGACTAAGGGTAAAAAGGGCAGGAAAAAAGTTTTGACTTTTTTTCTTCTTTGGTAAGACTTTGTACAAACGCGAAGAGTGGACATCTTGTCATCCTGCTTCTCTGGTTTTTTCCAGAGTTATCCTAAAACGTAAATCTGATGCCACCATGGGCCCGGGTACCTTCAAAGGCCTTCCCTGCACTTCCGTCATGGCCCCAAATCCTCAAGATTCAATACCTCGGACTCTTGCCCGAACTCCAAATCCGTCCCAGGAGCCACGGTGCTCCAGTGGGGCACCCCAGGGACATTTTGGATTGCCTGAAGACACTTTGGGTGGTTACAAAACCACAGCGGGGAGGGGTGCTACTGGCCCCCCGGTGGGCGGGGGCCAGAGCGATGGCCAAGCACCCTCCGTGGGTGGCACAGAAGAGCCGCAACAAAGAATAAAAGGCCAGGAGCCTTTATCCTTTAGTTATCTGTTCAGAAGCTGGCCTCACCCCCAGCTCTGTGCTCCACATTCTTCTGTCTCCTGCTGGCTTCCTTCCATTATTGCAACTGGTCACAATTGCGTTTACGGGTTTTCAGCCCGTCTTCGGCACCCGCCTGGAGGACGTTAGCTCTAGGAAGGTAGAAGAGCAACTTTGGTTCATGGGACACAGATTCCCCCCGCGCCCAGCACCAGCGCGAAGCACTTGGCAAGCAAACACACGCGGAATGAATAGAAACAGGCAGAGGGGCGCCTGGGTGGCTCCGTCGGTTAAGCGTCCGACTTCGGCTCAGGTCATGATCTTGTAGTTCGTGGGTTCAAGCCCCGCGTGGGGCTCTGTGCGGACGGCTCGGAGCCTGGAGCGGCTTCGGATTCTGGGTCTCCCCCTCTCTCTGCCCCTCCCCCACTTGCGCTCTCTCAAAAATAAACAAACATTAAAAAAAATTAAAAACGGGCAGAGAGGCCACCAACTTTCTTCACCTCTCCAGATGTAATTTTTTTTTATCCCCTTGGAGCCATTAGGTTTTCAGGAGAAAAGCGTGCTTTCTTAAGAAAAAATTAAATAAAACCACTGAAGTCAGCCTGCACTGCCGTGTATTACATGCTCCTTTTCATCTGAGGGCATCTGAACAGAAATACACCTCGATCTTTGCCGAAAGAAACAATGGAAGGATCAATCAAAAACTAATTTTATGAAATGGTTACTTTATAGAAGGGAGGGAGCAGGCTGGAACGAACGAAAAGCTAGTGGGCTTCTCTGGCTATATACCTGGTCTTATGGTTTTAAGAAACTGTTTTACATAACGAAACTGTATTTAAAAGGAAAAAAAAGGCAAAGTAGAATCTAAAGATGGAAAACACTGAACCCAAGAGCGTATGTTGGCAAGCCCACATAAAGAAGCTTGGGCTCCCTCAACCATGCTTGCGTTTCTGGAGTGGAATTTACGCAGTAGAGAGCAGGGACCACAGAAGACTTGACTGCCGGACCCCACCCCCAAAGTTTCTGATTCAGCGGGTGTGTGAGCCTGATGGTTGGCATTTCTGGCAACTTCCCAGCGATGATGATTTTGCTAATCTGGGACCACCAGTTGAGAGAACCCACTTACAAACAAGTGAAATTGAACAAGTTTGAAATCTTCCCTTAGAATGTTGGTAATAATATTGGCATCATGACTTCCTTGCTATATGTAGTAGGGTAAAGCAAGCCATGTGGGTATCGGGAACCCAACTTTTCAGAGAATACAATATAAAAATCAAAGAAACAAAAGCACTATTTTAATTCTGAGACAGAAACAGCCATATAGGGGCACCTAGTTGGCTATGTTGGTAGAGCATGTGACTCTTCATCTCAAGGTTGTAGTTTGAGTCCCCTCTTTGGCTTAGAAATTGCTTTAAAATAAGAAAGAAAAGAGGAAGAAAGGGAAAGAGGGAAGGAAAGAAAGAGGGAAGAGGGGAGGGGAGGGCAGGGCAGAAAACAGCAATATAATTCACTCAAGTGTTGTTTTGTTTTACTCTTTAAGAGCATATATATCCTTTCTCTGTTATGAAGGCCCTGGGGTTGAAGCAGCCTACCCCCAAATCACCATTTCTAATTACCATTTCCCAGGAAAGGAACCCAGGGTCCTCAGGTAAGTAACTCTCCAGGTCCGGGTCAGGAAATGGTCAAGGAGAGCTCAGAACGCCTGCCTTAAAACCAAGAAGCCTCCAGAGTGTTGTCCAAAACATAGCCAACTTGAAGGAGACCCTGTCGGCCAGAGACCCCGAAGATTCTGAGCGTCAAAATGATGCCTACAATTTGCTGACAACTTGTCAAACGTACAGTGAGTTCTTAACAAAAAATTCGAAAGTTCATTCACCAGTCTTGTCTGGGACCAGACATTATTCTCAAGGCTGGTTAATCAAGGGGGAGAATCAAGTTTTATTTATCCTGTCTTGTTTAAGCTGTATTTCAAGGTCATCAAATAATCACATGAGGTCTTCTGTCCAATAATAAATGCAGAGGAAATGACAGAACTTAAAAAAAAAACAAACAAACACCTTTTGCAACATCCCTAATGTTCGTCAGTGGCTGCTAAAACCCAAAGGAGAAAGGTTGATGGGGAACTTTATTACGGCTGGTTAGTCTGACACCTGAACCCACTGATCAAACGTCACTACAGGTTGGAAAACCAAATATTGTACATGTCCAGAGGTGATGCGATTGGGAGCACACAGACCCCTGCTCCCCAAAACTGAGCTCAAATCTACTTTAAACCCCTAGATTTAATTCACCAGTTTATAGGAGATAGACTGGAAAAACAGGTCAGATGAAACCACAAATATGCAATAAACTCTAACAAGGTGCCAACTTCTACAGGACGAATGACGCAGCCTCTTCACTAAGTAAAATGTCCTCTAAGGTGTGTGTGGAGGGAGATGTGAATTAAAACAAGATTTAAAAAAAAAAAAAAAACGATATTCTAGGGACGCCTGGGTGGCTCAGTCGGTTAAGGGTCCGACTTCAGCTCAGGTCATGATCTCGCGGTCCGTGAGTTCGAGCCCCGCATCGGGCTCTGTGCTGACAGCTCAGAGCCTGGAGCTTGTTTCCAATTCTGTGTCTCCCTCTCTGACCCTCCCCCGTTCACGCTCTGTCTCTCTCTGTCTCAAAAATAAATAAACGTTAAAAAAAATTTTCTTTTTAAAATAAAATAAAATAACTAAAAATAAATAAATAAATAAATAAAAAACGATCTTCTAAACTAAGTGGATCTTGTTTGGGTCTTGATCACAACTCAACTGACCAAATCTAAGACGACACTTTTGCAAGGCTGTGTGGACATCGTGGTTGGTTACGTGTGACCATGAAAGCCCTTATCCGTTAGGGACTCACAGCGAAGGGTCGTAGGGATGAAACTAAATCGTGTCTGAGACTCGCTTTAAAATACTCGGGGGAGAAAAAAATGCTGCTGGCGAGGGTGAGGACTCATTACACGAACCCCTCTACTAAACTGTAGGCTTAAAGTTGTAGTTCTAAAAAGTTAAAAGCAGAAACGAGGGACGCAATAAAGACCCAAACCAAGACTGCAAAACACCAAATCTATATTTACATCCACATATAATAACATAACTTTAAGCTGAAATATATCATAAATAAAACAAGTAATGTCTACTGTTTGACAAGTATCAACAATTAAAATAAATCAAACTGGAATGAAATAAATACATAAACAAAAATCCAACGGATTGTACCTCTATTATATGTACTGTTGTCTCAAAGGAAAAAAAAAAAAAACATACAAAACCAGTAGTATCCCAATAGTTAATACTGATGGACAAAAAAAAAAAAAAAAAAAATAAAAAAAAAAAAAAAAAAAAAAAATGGAGGACAAGGGCTGTGGAACAAAGGACATTTTTATGTATTCAGAAATTGAGAAATGTGGTTAGAAAAGAGAAATCTGAAAGCCCCCCCAAATTTCAGCATGACATGAATTGACTTGTTTTCAAATAGATTTGGTGATTTTTTTTTTTTAAATACAGGTTTAAATTTCAGCCCTCTATTATCTCGTATCCCCTTTTAAAGATTTACATTTATAGTCACAGCGAGCTTTCTGTAACACTCATTGGATTAGGCAAAGATCAAGTCAATCATCTTGCAAATGTGTTAAATCTTCAAAAATAGGCTATAAAAGTGCAAAACTATGAAAACAAAAATCTAGATTATGTACATATGGCTCAGCTTGTGAACAGGAAAAATGGTGGATAGTGTACTACTCTCTCCTGATACAAAGCACTTCACTACAAGGCCAACAGACCAATCAGGTCTCCCTTTCCCACGGGAGTTAAGACTTCTCGGTCAAGTACGCTTCGTGTTGCATAATGAAAACAAAAAAAATCAGGATTCTTGTAGGACTTTACTCTCGCTCTAACGCAGAAGGGCAGGGCAAGAAAACTTAACAGTGCAAATTTATTTTTGAAACAGTTTTCTTAATAAAATATCTTGTGGTTGCTAAACCCACGTACTGCTGAATAAACTCAGCCACGGACAGCATGTGGAAGGGAACAAAAGTCTAAAACATCTAGTAGTAAGCCAGCTGGTGGCCATCCTCGCTTTAAAACCCAAACTACATCTGGTTGCTCAACACAACCAAAAATGGGAAGACAACTGAGGTCAAGAACCAGATCGCACCCTCCCCATTACCAGAAGGCTCGGCAGGCAGTTCCTTATTCAGAATCAACGTGTCTACAATTAACTCGTGTACGTCCACGGTTAACCCAAAGGCCAGGCACACCAGGACTTCCAGATACAAACCTAAAATTTACCCAGACGCTTTCACGTCCTTTAAAACCGCTCCCAATATATGAAATTCACGTGTGTAAATTCAGCATTTCAGGTTTTCTACATACCAATTTAAGCGAAAGCCAAAAAAACCCTGAATTTTCCAACAAAAGTGATGAACTTGACAGAAAGTAAGTAACTCCACATAGAATTTGGTATGTTTACTGGATATGGGGCTGTCCTGAAGAGGACAGACGCACTTCTCCGTAGACACGCCCGCTTAAAAACCCTACGGGGCACAGGCTGCTCTCAGAAAAGGGTCGCAGATCGGGACTCTTCCTCAGTTGACGGACTGAAAACTTGCAATGAAAGGGCACCGAATTCAGAATGGCTGACCTCAGTATATGCAGCACATAGTCACAGAGGGTCGATACTTCCGTTCACAATTTTGTTAAGACGACGCACTGAGGAGGATTTAACATAATACAAATCATCGGGAATTTTTTTTTTTTTTAAACATACATTTTCCATGAAAGAACACACAAACAGCAGGAGCTGCTCATGGGGATGAGCTACAGGAGAGAGAAAGGGGACGCACAGTATCTGAACAAGCAGGTTTCGAACTTACGTATGTACAGAGTTACCTGAGGTGCAAGCGTTCGTTATAGACTCTCCCCCCCCCCCCGCCCCCCCACCCGGATGGTTTGTGTTCAGCAGCGCTCAAGTATGCAAAAGACTCCTTATTTGGTCAACTCTAAAAAAAATATTATTCAGGGACAAAATAGAGATTTGCAGTCTCCATTTGTGTACAACCCAACTGTTCCAACTATGGTTTTTATTGCCATTTGGTACAAAAGTTAACAGAACAACTTTACAAAACCGTAGTGTTCCTGGTATGTTACATGCACGGCACGGTCACAGCTTATTTCACGAGCTTCCGCCATCTGCCTTCTCAAAGGATGGACTCACTCAATTTCATGGACAGAACACACATCCATCGGGACCTACGGGGGAAAAAGGTTCAAGAGAGCGGCTCAAGATAAAACTGAAAACAGCTTGGGAAAATCTTTTTTCTTTTAATAAAGAAGTGTAATAAACAGAACCAAAGGGATCTAGAAATGCACCGAGTTCCCCTTAAGCTCAAATGTCGCAACGAAGGGGCGCCTGGCTGGCTCAGTGGGTGGAGCATGTGACTCGATCTCCCGGTTGTGAGTTCGAGCCTCACGATGGGGGTGGAGGTTAACAAATTAAAGCTTAAAAAAAAACTGTTGCAATGAAAGGACCAGGACTCTGCACAACGCTGCACCACCCCAGAGGATACTACTACATTCTGAACAGTGATTTAGCGAAGAGGATTTCACCAAGAATCAGAATTCGCATCAGTTACACGAAGCCTGGCAAAGACCACCACAAGAAACCGAAAGCTTGTAACATCATCTGTTCAGCCAACATCTAACGGGTTTGATCAGTGATGGTGCCGGCAGCGGGCGAGGCAGTGAACAAAGCAATCTCCTCTCAAGCGGAGCTAGCAGTGAACTGGGGCACACAGGTAAGAGGGGCAGACGTGGGGGTGAACTGCACGAGCAAGGGGCAGCGGCCAGGGAAGTCCCTGGTTCCCGGCAGACGTCCTGAGGAAATGATGTTAACCGGTCCCGCGTATCAGAGAGAGGTGATCTGGCACCCAGAATGCAGAAGGACGTTCCAGGCAGAGGAAATGCAAGCAGAGATGCTCAGAGGTTACAGAAAGAGGCCGGGGCGGGACCAACAGGACAGTGGCATCGTCTGTGACTGACAGACTGTGCCCCTACAGTGCAAGTAACCTGTTACAAACTAGCTGTGCCTTATAATCCATCAACGATTTGTTTTGTTTTCATGGAGAGGGGGCTGAATCCCGCTCCTGCGACAACACTTCCTTCTCCTTCTCCTTTCACTAAGTGAGGGGAGAAAGGAGCATAGATCTGCATCAGCCCGATGGGCCCCACATGCGTCTCACTGCAAACAAGAGGGAGACTGGGAGTACATGGTGGGCGTTAGACAAAAAAAGCGGTTCTGGGAGAGAACTCAAATCTGTCCATAAACCCAGCTCTTGTCATTCAATTTATTGGTAAATGAGGTCTAGAGTAACTTGTGCGGACATCAGGCCCCGTGGCCAAACTCGGAATTAACTCAACGGAATTAATTAACACAACTCTGAGGGTCCTGCTGGAGTCTTCTGCGTATCTACAGTTAGATACATTCGCCACGTGAACCACACTGTCAAAATGCACCTCCGCGCTCTTGTCCCGCTCCCCTCCCTCAACAGATAAGGATGCACCGAGGTTTTGAACAAGCTCTTAAGCATGAGGGTTGGGGCCCAGGCTTTGGGTCATGCTAGGACAGAACTAAGAAGAGTGGGATGCGACCCAAGTCTCGGTACCCTCATCCGTAAAGGGTGCACGGGACCTCCCAACCCAGCAACCATTTTCTGTAAAGAGCCAGAATGTAAATGTAAATATTCTCAGCTTTGCAGGCCACGCGCTCTCTGTCACAGCTACCACTCTGCTGATGTGGCTCAGGAGCCATCGGCTATATGGAAAGGCATGGACACGACTGTGTGCCAGTAAAACTTTGCAGACAAAAGCAGGTGGAGGTTTGCTAATCCCTGGCCTAATGCCCCCCCCCCCCCCCCCCACCCCGCATGTGGGAAGGATTAAATGAGGTCATGATTATAAAAACACTTCCAGGCTGAGCACGAAATAAATGCTTAGTAAATTCCAGTCGGTACTATTGTTATCAGTAACCATCATCATGGATATCTGGAGACCCTGAGCACTGGAGGTCTTAAGAACACTTTAAAAATCAAAACTAATTTTACTTTATATTTTACTGAATGAACCAGATGGTTTATTTCCAATTAACTAAAATCAATAGATCATATATGCTTACCTTTCTTACCCGAAACAGGAAATCAAGTTTTTTTATCATTTGGTCGATAATGTGCATTCCCAATAAAATTCTCATAGTTTCTCTTTTGTAGCATGCTGCTAGATAAGTGTTGATAGGACACAGGTCTTTTTCCTGATTGGAGGAAAAAAAAAAAAACGCATAAAAACACGTTACAACTGAAATGGTTTTAAGTGCCTCGAGGACATTTGCTAGCACAAAATTTTAAATCACTGAAGCCAGAATTATCTGAGTGCCATGTGGTCATTAGTAAGAATGACATTGGTAACTGTAAGTAAGCTACAATCTCGGGTTTCGGCACCAGAGTGGGGGGGGGGGGGGGGGGGGAAAAGCCCCAAACAATGGTGGTAGACGTTATCTTAAACCTACATGCATCATGAACCATAACCGTGGGGAAGAGGAGAAAAAATACTGATGTTTGAAAAGAGGCTTTCACTTGCAACATAGAGCCCTACTCTTCAAGTAAAGGCAAAGTTTTGACTCACGTCCGTTTTAACAACCGATAGGGAGAAAAATAGACACTTCTAATCAAAAGGCTGTAAAAATTAGTATTTCATCACAGGATTTAGAAAATTCACTGGAGTGTGTAAAAGCAATTGTTTTACAATTTGCTATCCCTACCGTATCAATTGGCATCAAGCTATCCTTGATAAGAGTATCGTCGCCACACAGAACCCTTAATTTGAAATTAATACAAACTGAGAGGTTTGAAAATGGATTTCTCTTTGGGGCTGCACAGACCAGCGGGGCTTATATCGGACAAAGGAAGTGGTTTAATTAAGTCGGCCTCGTGGGACAGCTCCCCAGGACACTCTGATCGACCTCTTCACCTGCACAGGTAAAGCGCCACAGGCCTCTAAGGGAAAGAGGCCGGAAGGAAGCAGGGGTTTTGAAAACACTTCCATGGGGAGAACTCCAAAGTAATCTTCGACTTTTAACAATTTACCCACATGGGAAAAACGGGTTTTGTCCCTTCCTTCTTCCTTATGGATGTCTTATGGAAATATATGATGGGTATGAGACAAATTAACTCTATTGATTCTACCAACACTGTAACTGCTGAAATGGCATTCTAATGTTTGCTTTCTGTGGGGTCAGGCCATATGATGCATAGAGCCTCTTTTATGTGAAACGTTATCTACTGCTTAAATGTTTATGCTGTGTTGATAATATTACATTGATGCATGACCCTGTATATTGTGTGCCTAGTATGTGAAGAAAGGGATTACAAGATGTATATAATGACTTTCTAACCTTGCGGCATTCAGAGTTTCCAAAAGATGAAGAAAGACCAAATCTAAATAAAACACTTCATCATTTAAGAAAAAAATTGTCCATATGGGAAAAGGGTGAGGCTTTTAAAATGCGCTGAATATTTAACAAAAAACGGTCTGATTCTAGAGTCCCAGCATCAAAAGAACGTCCACTGAGGTTCTCATACTTTCTGCTCCTGGTGGAAGACGCATGCTCCTAGGGGGCTCACAGTGCACCTGTCACCGGCTAGTGGGGACACTGCCCACCCACAGACCACTCATACCGGCGAAGGGACAGACTGGGCTGGGCTCCAAAGGGCTTCAGCATGAAGGGTGGGGAGCCAGCACTGCCCAGGGCCCCCCGGACCTCACTAGCATTGTGAGCTGGCTGCGGGCGGGCAGTGTGGCCTTCAGCCCGGAGGGCGTGGGCCCCCGGGTCTGTCCATCTCCCCACCCCTGACCCTCAGCAGCCCCCAGGCCCAGGGCCCAGCCCCTCCTCCACTCCCGCGGCCTAGGGTCCCTAGGCCCGTACCCCCTCCACCTTCGCCAGCGAGCCCAGGGCCTATTATCCACCCCTCCCCTGACCTCCCCTTGGGGGAAGGGGGAGGGCAGGGCCTATTCCCCCGCCCCCCTCAGCCTCCCCTTCGGCGGCGGGGCCCAGGGCCTGTCCGCAGCCCCCCCAACCGCAGCCTCAGCCTCACCTTCCGGGGGGGGGGGGGGGGGGGGGGGTGACCCAGAGCATCCGCGCACCCCTCCCCCAGCCTCACCTTCGGCGGCGGGCCCGCAGGCGAAGAGCGGCGCGGGCGCGGCGCGGGGCTTGGGCGGCATCGCTGCGGGCGGCGGGCACACGCACTCGGCGGGCAGCAGCGACTGCAGGCCGCGCACCACGTGGTACTTGGGCAGCTCGAAGGCCCGGCGGAAGGTGGGCGCGGGCGGCTCGGCGTCGGGCCACGGCCGCTTGGGCAGCGGCTCTCCGGGCTCGGCGGGGCGGCCGCTCGGGGGGTCGCGGCCCCGCGGCGCCCAGGGACGCTCCGCACAGCCGTTGGCGGCGGCAGGACCGGGCGGGGCGGGGCCGGCGGGCGCCCTGGCCTTGGCCTCGGGCCTCCGGCCCCTCTCTGGGTTGGCGGCGTCGGCCGGCGGCCGGGCGACCCCCTGCGCCCCGCCGGGCTGCGGCTGCGGCTGGTGCGGCGGACGCGGCGCCTTCAGGTTGCTGGGCGCTAAAGTGCTGGGGTCGAGCCCCGGGGGCGGCGGGGGCCTGGCGGGCGCGGCGGGGCCCGGCTTTCCCCGGTCGCGGTCGCGGTCCCGGTCGGCCGGCGCGGCCTTGGCGGGCGGCGCGGGCGCGGGCCTGGCCTTGGGCTTGGGGAAGTGCGCCAGCGGGGCCACGTCCTTCCCCAGCAGCGCGGGCGGGCAGCCGGTGCGCCGGCTTCGCAGCAGAGACTTGCTCCTGCAGTTTTTGTGGATGTCGGGGTTGTACTTATGCTCCAGTCGCTGGTGCATCATCAAAACCTCGGGATAAAAGGTCTTGAAGGTACAAAATGGGCAGGTGATCCCTGGGATTAAACTTTTGCTCAGAGAAATGGCCGGGCAGCCGTGAAGCGCCCCGAGGGACAG
Organism: Panthera uncia; assembly: GCF_023721935.1. Lineage (NCBI taxonomy): Eukaryota > Metazoa > Chordata > Mammalia > Carnivora > Felidae > Panthera > Panthera uncia. The sequence continues at coordinate 8,654,231 of NW_026057578.1, read as the reverse complement.
GTTCAGAGGCTTCTCCTGGCAGTCCGCGCCGGCCTTGTGCTTGCCCTCGGCCGCCGTCGCCGTCCCCACGTGCTTCTCCCGGTGACCGACCTCGGCCGCACGGGCCGCACCTCCGGGGACCCCCACCTCTGTTCTACACGTGGGTTCCTGCGCCTGAGGGTCACCCGCCGCTCTCTTGGGTAACGCATCCAAATAGGCGGGGGCAGGAGTTTTGCAGACTCTATCAGTACTGTCCTCCGTTGCATTTTTATTGAAATCCTGAGTATCTTTGTGAACTGGTGAGAGGACAGTGCTGCCCAGAACATTCGGAAAGGCAGAGGCCATCCCCTTAAGTTGCTTTGCAGGTGGGCTGCCTTTAACATCTTTGGCACCATCGAAAAATCTTTTCAAATTTTTGGTTTGCGCACTGTCGGGGGTAAGTAGTGCATCTTCGGGCTCCTGGTTCTTCCCGTCGTTCTTGACTTCCGCGGCAATATCAATCTGTTTGTCCTTGTGATGTCTCTCCAGGTGATACCGCAGAGAGGTCTTCTGGGCTGCAGCATAGTCACAGAATTCACATTTGTACGGTTTTTCACCTAAAACAACAAATGTCACCGTATTACACGAGTTTATCTGGAATAAATGAAGAATCTGTCCCCAAGTGACAAAAGCATCAAACCAGATCTTTGGAAACTAGAATCATCTAAGAGAGAATAGAGGGTCTTTCCTTTTCCCTTCTCCCTGCTGACCTTCATATCCGGGGTTTTTCCCCGGCTGCTCGCTTCATCACCCTCACTCCACTGAGTATTTGAAAATGTGAATAGCGTCTTAAATAGTGCGCCTTAAACTTACTTCATCTTAAGCCTCATAAACCATTATGGTACAGCTGCTTCTACAATCTCAAGGAAACTCTAAACATATTCTCGTTTCATCCCAAGTCATAAAAACCAATACCCAAAAAAGCTGTGGCATTAAAACATACTAAAGATAAAGAGCAAGTTGTAATAAGATGAGTGGCTACAACCGTCAGAAAGTAAATAAACTAAGTTCAAAATCAGGAACAGCTCGAGTTACAAAATGACACTTAACAGACTGCCATTAGCACACTACACTTTGACCCAAACTATTCTCCAAGGGTCTAACAGAATAGTCGAACAACAGTATTAAACAAAGAAACACAAAGAACCGCATCATAATTGTTTAAGCCAGTAAGAATTAAAGATCTAGGAAGCTCCTTACCTGTGTGCGTTCTGAGATGAATATTGAGGTAATAATTTGAACGGAAAAACTTCCCACAGTAACTACATTCTCTCGAGGACGTAAGATGCTTTATTTTTCCTCCATCATCATTTTTATCTTGAAGCAGAAACAAAAATATTTATGTAAGAAGACAGCTCGAGTACACGAGTAAGACAAGTGGGCTTTAAGTATTCTTGATGGAAGCATTTTTGGAAAAGCATAAAATAGCTTTTATATATTAGTGCTGGGGTAAACCAGAAAGGGTAGGAACATACCAAACACTGTTTGGAGGTCATCTGAAGTCTTGCAAGCTTTTTAGCATGCGTGCCTTGTTTTTTGTTTTGTTTTGTTTTGTTTTTGTTTCCTGAGTACAGCCAACTTAGTGGATCGTTAAAAGAGTCCGTTCCTCATTTGCCTCAATCACAGGAAAGATCACTTAACAGACTGACATGCATGGGCAACTTTCTGTTCTCCCAACACGTCTGCGACATGCCTGCTGGACCTACACTCGCTGGCTGCAATATCCAGCTTCTTCAGAGCAACTGATTTAGAAAACTGAGCCAATATAAATTGCCAGTTTCCCCAACCAGACAGAAGGCGGCGATCCTAAGATCAGGCCAGCTACCACTAGAGGGTAGCAAGCACAACCTAATCTTCACAGAAACTAAAAGGTTTGGCATTGGGTCAAACACCTTGTTTGTCAAAATTTAGCATGTTTTGGAAAGCAAACCGTATCATTCGCCAGCACGCATGTGGACAAGATATACCTGAGACCAATCAGAATCCGTCCCCAAGTGACAATGGGTTAAACTTGAAATTTCAAACTCTGCACTGATCAGGAGAATAGATCTCTGCTACAAGAGAGTAAAGGTCTGCCGGGGACGCTAATTTAAAGGGTGATTGTATTTAAACTCCAGCCCTCCAAAAGACCATTCCGTTTGCTCCAGTTAAGATGCCCACTCCCACAAAACTGACTGTCAAAGTTCGAGATCAACCTCCTCTTACTACACACACTACACAATGAGGACAAGAGAAGGGAAGTAGTCATCTCTTAAAATTGAGCATCACTAAACTGGCCATTTTGCCTTGAAAACCGAACTCCAACCTTTGAAAGGCCTCCTTTCCCTGCTCCTTCCTCACTCTGCATTTTGGACTGTATATATTTGGTTTACAGATTTAAAAAGCAGTGTATAAGCAAACCTTGGGCAGCCTCCAGTACGACAGAGACCAGACTGCATGATTCCCCCTCAACTCCCCGAGGAAAATGTATCCAGCTCTAAACATTCTCAAACAGCGGGAACAAGCACTGATGGAAAAAAGATGTCATGAAGACTTAAAAAAAAAAAAGAATTACACGAATAACCACTGTTAAACCTATTTTCAAGTAGAACAAATATAAAAACAAAATGTTTACTTTGTCTTTTGATCTTCTTTAAAGTAAATCTAAAAGAGAGCCGGGTTGATGGTAAAAAACAGTAAGCCAAATGGAAACCACCCCCGTCATGATACAAATTGAGGAGAATCAATTCTCTCGACACAGAATGCCTAGCTTTGTCTTCCAATCACACCCACCTAGCCAAGTCTGAACTTTACTGCAATTTTCCTACTCCCGAGTATGCATCAGAATTTGTTATGTTGCATCACACCCAAAAAGTTATGAAATGCCTCTCTTTTAACAGAAAGGACACGAAACGCCCACATATACCTGGTTCCTGCTCCTTGGGCATCACCTCTGAGTTTTAAAGAACTGCAAACTTTTTTTACCAATAGGCTGTTGAAATGATCCTTGGGAGGTGGAAGACAAGGGTTGACGAACCAAATTTTGCAAACAGAAATCAGGGCAAAGAAATGTTAAGCAACCTGTAATCCGCCACAAAACAATGCAGTGGGAGAACCCGCCTCCAGGCAAGTCGCGGCGCTCCCAGCGATTATCATGGGGCATTCTATCTGCCCAACCACCAAGATTTCCACCCAAGATTTCCACCCGGTTCTCCGGCCCACACCACCCACACCACCCGCTGGCAGAATGTGACTGGCCATTTCATTTCTTTCAGGGCAGCTGGCGGACCTAATTATCTCCCCATTTACTACTACATGCCCCTGAGAATGGGACCCACGCTAACAGGGACCACTATAAAGATAGAGGTCTGTGTTCAAGGCCTTCTTTATGATGTCATTAAGACACCATAACGTGCTTTCGAGATTCCCGAAGGCTGTAGTATGCTAAGTGCTAGGTTTCCTTGTGTCCCATCAAAGTCCAACCATTCTAAATACTCCAGAGGAACTAACAGCTTGTTCTCACATCCATCATGTGATCAGAAAAAGAACCAGGGCACTGGTTTGGGGAGGATCATCTGGTCAAACTCATCTTGGGTCTCACACTCGAGTTCTGACTAGCCAGCCATCAAGTTACAGTGAAAGAAGGCAGCGGCTGAAACCAAAGACCACTTTTGTGAATGATCATGTTTCTCTAAGACTAATTTACGTTCCCATCACTCGGCTGCTGAAGACGACGCAGGGGTTCGTTCTTTTAACTGTCTTCCAGCAGGAGAGTCCTTTATTCAAACCAAATCTTACTAAATGGATATGCCAAGTCTCTGGTTTAAGCGCAGATGGGCAAGGCTTGAAGCACACAGGTGGGATCTCTCTGCCTGAGACATCATGTCCACTGGGCCTCAAGACACAATGTGTCAGTGACAGCTTCTGTCTCCTATAAAAGCCATTAGGACACTGAAAACCTGAGCAGCGAGATTCCTTTAAAACATCTTTGGTGCGTTCGCGTTCCCTCTATTTTGAACACAAATGGACTTAGTTCCTGAGCTAACTGTTAACGAACACTAGTCCCCCCAGACATGAGAGGAGAGGGTACCAGGTAGCCCCAAACTCTCAGTACTCACCAAACTCTCTCAGTACCCTTGCTCTGGCTGATCATCATTCCCAGTGCCTTTCGTGACCCTAGAAAACCATCTGGAATAAATGCATGAGGGCTGGGTCCTGAAGGAAGGGGAAGTCTGTTGCATCGAAGGATAACTTGTTTTTGTAGATGAGATCAGGTTGGCCGGAAGAACGGAGCGAAGCCCAGGGTCTCTCAACCCTGACCTCACGGGACACTGGGACCACACAATGACTTGCTGGGGGGGCCGTGCTGTGCACTGGAGGACACTCCGCGGCATCCCTGGCCTCTACCCACCGGACGTCAGCAGCACAACACGAACACAGTTGTGACACCCAAAAAGACCTCTAGACACTACCAGGTTCCGCTGGGGGCAAAACTGCCCCAGTTAAGATAATGTGTGTCGCTTGTCAGCCAGATATTTAAAAAAAAGAAAAAAAAAAAAAAATCACACAAGTTTTCAGAAGAGGAAGAAACCTTGAGAAAAATCAAAGCCCTGAGAGGTTAGGTGAACTTACAAGGAGGAGGGTACCAGAAGAGCCTGGACTCAAACCCGGCTCTCCGACCCCGACCTGCCAGCGCTGTCCGGGGCTGGAGGCGGAGGAAGGACAGCACGCAACGGAGCGCCTCACTTACCCAAATGGAGCCCTTCCGGAAGTCCGTCCTCAGACCCATCTTCAGAACCGCCTTCTCGATCGACGGCTCCATTCTCGTCCAGGGCGGTGGTTAGGTCCGGAGAACACGTCCTAGGCTGCCTTCCGTCCACGGACATGGTTGGCGATTCGGCGTCGGCCCTCCGATCCTTCTTGTGGACCCTCGAGTGCAAGACCAGCTGGTGGTAGGTCCGGAAGGCTTTGCCACACTCAGAGCAGTGCGTCGGCTTCTCTTTGTTCCCGGACAGCTTTGGGTCGGCTTCCACGGAAGGCACTTCACCGCCGGAGGGTCTGGGCTTCTCCTTGTCCTGGGAGAGGCCCGCGCAGCCGCTTTTGCTTGGCTTGGGCTTTCCAGAACCTTCGGAATGGCTTTTTCCGGCGTTCCAAATTTCTCCGAGCTCTTCTTTTTCGGAACACGAATCATCGTTGTCGGTGCTGCCCTCCTGCCCTGGCTGCTCCTTCACTTCTCGGCACACGGCGACTTTTCCTTTGGTGGCCAGCTGCCAGGCCTGATAGGTGGTGAACGGATCGAGCTGAGCTATCCATTTGGTGGGCTTCTTCCCGGTCTCGGGGTGCGATCTGGGCCTCAGGTTCAAGAACTGCAGGAACTCTTCCCCCGGGGCTGGCATCCCCCCCTGCGGAGAGTCTGTCTGTGTGCCTCCGCTGCCGCTGCCGGAAGCAGTGTCTTTGGCGTGCATCCTCCTGTGATCGATCAGACTTTCCTTATTTGGAAACAGGAAGCCACAAACCATGCAGATTTTGTAAGGAGAGGAGATGCTCTCGGCCACGTGCTCCTGAACCACCTCGTTGATGGTGGCGGGGCTCTCGGCGCCCGGCTGCAGCTTGCTCTTGGCCCCCGCTTTGCCGGTGTGTGTCCGCATGTGGTTCTTAAGGAACCAGGGCTCCTTGAACCTCCGTCCGCACACGTGACAGCCGTAAGTGAAGGAGTCCTTATGCTTCTTCATGTGGATCTCGACGTCGAAAGCGACTCTGAACGTCTGCCCACACACTTCACAGCTGAACTCTTCGTTTTCTTTGCAGTTCTTGTCCTTCGGAGGCTCCGTTCTCACCTGAGTCTTGTCCAGGGGACTCAGGTACTCCGCTTCCACCCGCAAAACGGCCGGCTCGCAAAGGACAGGCCGATGTTGCATCAGGACATGTTTATTGAGGTCTTCTGAATGCGTGAAGGTCTGACTGCAGAACATGCAGTCCAAGGGCATATATCCTTCGATCTGGATGATATTTTTCTCTTGCGTAGCTCGGAAAGGAACGGTGGTGGTCCCTTTTATGGGCACGGCATCATCTATCTCCATCTGGGTACCAAGAGAATTGCCAATAACTTCTGGTCCGTCCATATACACCAGCAGGGACTGAGTTGGCATGTTTCCTGGCACTTTAGGATTGTATACAAAATGAGAATCCGGCGGAGGGATTTCTGGAACTGGAATAAGGCCGCTTGTAAGACTTGTCACTCACGCCCCCAGCAGCCCTGGACTTAAAACGAGAACAAGCATTTGTTACAAAAGTTCAGAAGCAAAGTATATATTCCTGTAGCTTCTTATCTTCAGAAGTCTTAGGAAGCTCGGTGGCAGAGCCAACCACTGGTTCTTTGCACAAACAAGGCAGACAGACTCCCCAGCGCTTTGATTCAAATAGGAGTCAGCACGGAGCGTTCATTCTCTTTGTCTCCATTGAGTGAGTGATTCAACTGAGCAAGAAGTCAATCCCAGCAACCTGGAGACCAGGGATTTCCAAAACCTAGAGGGGGAAAAACAAAAACCAAAAACCACAGAAATGGTTACTTGGCTGCGGCCAGAGGGAAGAGAAGCCCGGTGTGGACGACGCACAGCTGGTCCGCTTGTGGCAGAAGAGGTGCCTCGTTCGCCCACTCCACTTCCGACTAACATCGCGCATCCTGTTAAACATGCCCGTTAATTAAATGGTTAGCATTTTACCCAATCAGGACACTCACCAAATCGCCGGATTTTCATCCAGGGAAGAAACTGAAAACGTGGTGCTCTAATGATTGAAGTCTAAACTTTAAGATTCGGGACAGAAACGGTTAAATTCAGCTGAATGCAGTTTAAATGCCACTGCAATGCAACGTGTGTCCTTACAAAGAGCCCCTGCAAATCTAGAGACGATACCCACTGGGAAGAATGCCAAGCAAGGCCCTCTCTAAATAAAACGTTTAAAGCCCGAACTTCAGACTGTCTTCTATACGGCCCAGAGACACAAATGCCGAACAGCACCCTCGAAGATCACACACGCACAGGCCAACAACACACACGAGAACAGGAACCTTTCCTAAAATCCACATTCAGAAACTACAGAACACCTCAGAATGAGGCTCATCGTGGCCAAGGGGAACCTGAATCATTTTGGTTCACAGGATATTCTAGCCCTCGACCCACCGCCCAGATCCCAGCTGCTTTTTCAGAAGGCAGAAACTGCCTTCAACAAAAGTCAGGGTAGGGCTCCCTTGTGCACACAACAAATAAGGAAACACACGCACCAGGCTACTCGGTGAGGGTACACTTGAAAATCCTCCACACGGCAGGGTCAACATGGCTCAGTCTTTCATCAGAGAACGGGTCCTCCCACTTTTAACCCACCCTTCCCATTATGCACTGGCCAGGTGAAAAATGGATGATTACTTTATGTGGCTCTGCAGGCTCAGATTTAGAAGCCAATTTTCATTCTTGGAGAAGAATTAACCTCCAAACCCAACACCCTCCCCTCCACCTTTCTGGCAAGCACAGAATTGTTTCTAAATAGACTCAGCTACTTAACCTGAAGTCTGTTAATTCCACCCAACAGAACAAAAAGACTTGCAAACTACTCCCACCACCTTGACTTGACTTTCCTTCTCTCCACTTCCTCAAAGAGCAAGGGCCTCTAGGCTCAGTGAAGACAAGGAAACATTTCTTCCCCTTCTTTATACTCATAATAGAAGAAAATTCTCATGCTCTTTGCTATCTTTAGTTTTGAATACACTAGATCTTTAACATTAAGCTTTTCTAAATAAGGCTGCAGATCAAAGATTAGGGAAAAGAAAGAAGGTACTGAAGTGTTTTATCTTAATTTCTGAGTCCTTTGTTGTGATCACAAAGGAGGATAAAACTCTTGGGCTGGCTACCAGCTTGGTGGGCTTTAACAGAACACTCCAAAGACCCGAGTTCTAGTTCTGGCTAAGTCACAACCTTAAAGTTGTCACCACCACCTACCTACCTCACCTTCATCTACCTACTGCAGGTGGTTAAATTACAGGATCACCCTCAAGAGTTCCAAATTTTCTATGGTTCCAGGGGCAGATCTACACGTATGGATAGACAGACACCAAAGAATATTTGATGCTTTCCCAATCAAGATATTAAGTGATATCTGAAAAACGTAACTGATAATTTAGGGTTCTATGTAGTCTGTATTTACTGAATGCCGGTGTACCAGGTAATATTTTAACTGAAGAAATAACAGTACATACTCTAGACAAGCAGTTATCAAACTGACAACACTGTCTTCACTGGCAACATCTAGATGAAAAACAGAGAGACAACTCAGTGAGTCCTACACAAACGACACAGATTAATTTCAATTTGAATAGAGGCTGTCCTCTATTTGAGGTCCTTTCTATTTGGGGGTTGCAAACTAGCTTTTTTAAAATGAAAGAGTGGCAATAGCAATCAGTACTTTTTTCAATGTCCTAATTTGCCAAAATCAAAGTTAGTCCTCTATGTTGGACCTGTGTGTGTGTGTGTGTGTGTGTGTGTGTGTGTGTGTACGTATGTAAGAAATTTTACTACTCTCTGATATTTTAAGTTTGGGGGAACTCCAGTTTCCTACAAATAATCTTTCCCCAAAAGACACCACTCCTAAACTCAACCTCTGAATTAGAAACATGGTGTGGGTACATACATCCCTATTATTTCCAATCCAGGGTAATGGCGTGACCAGAAGGAAATGCCTCAGTTTAGTTTCAATTTTTGTCTCTGAAATGTTCAAATATCTGGGTTAAAGAAGTCATCATCAGCTTCTAACACAAGACCTAGAGGATTAGTAAAGGAGGCACGGTGCAAAAAAAAAAAAAAAAAAAAAAAAATTAGGAGCGGAACAGAGGCCTGGAGATGAGGGGATGGACGTCCTAGGCCCCCCAGCTACAAGAGTCTCCTACGAGGAGTCTCTCCTACGAGGGTCAGATGGGGAAGGAGAACCTCCCCGGCAAAACCTGAAGCACTTCCTCCTCAAGGGAAGCTTCTGGCACAGATTGTGATGGCCATCGACTGTGCCCAACTGTCCTAAACACTAGACTCCCGGTGAGTCATAGCAATCCTTACTACTCACCCAAGATCTGCAAACCCTGGGCCACCTGTTTGAAGATCCCAGGAGCAGAGACCCTGTCGACCTTGTTCACCATGATGTCCCCATGCCTAGAAGGGGTCCCTGGCATGGGGTCGGGCCCTCAATAAACCCCTGGTGAATAAATTAACAAACACTAACGTCATCAGTACAGGTATACGATCAGTAATGCACATCTCTGGCCACAGTCACCAGTCTGAACTGATCTGATATTAAAATTAACCCGAATGTTCATGAGAACTTCTTTCTACACGGCTCTCCATGGCTGCCGTCTAATTTACCATTCTCTGCAGTTTCAAGGGTGTAATAATAGAAAACAAGATCCTAATTAATCCTACCATGAAGTTGACCAGCATGGGCAAAACCTTCTCATTTAGATTTAAAACTACGCTCCTTACTGACCCACCAAGACAGACGTGCAGGACAAGCTAGGAAAATCTGACAACAAACGCCTCGGACTCTTGACTTAAGAAACCGTTTGCAGACTAAACACTTCCTTAAACTATAAACCAATTACCTGTATCACTTAAAACCAATCTGCTAAACAAAACCCCCAATCTTTAACAGTGACTGCGATAATACTTGAATAATAACAAAACTTACCAAAAAAGACACATTCTAATCTAATTACTGTTAATAACAACCATTCCAGTCGAGTGAAGTGCACACCCACACACAGCCTTCCTAGAGCCTTGCTCTCCAGGTGGAGCAACACAGAAGCCACGGCAGGCACACCAAGGCACTGCCGGCCCAGGAAGTTGTCTGTCTTCACAAAGAACTGGAGGAGGAAGGAGGGGGAGGATCTTAATCCGACCCCTAGAATCTAAATGCTTTTAGTTTGCAGAGAAGTTGAGCGTTCAGAACATACTAGGCTTCCCGAAAGGCGGTTTGCAAAATTGTTTGTCAGTGTTTAAAAAAACGTTCTTAAACCTTTAGTCAGGGAGACGATACACTTAACCTTCAGCTATACACCCCCAAGGCACCCGAGGCGAGAGGTTATCCGGCATAACCTCGTATTCCGCAAGAGTACTGGTGATTACTTTATACTGTGATTAGATACTTTAAAAAAAATGTGCAACAACATAATCTTTGAAAAACAGTAGGAACCATATTGCTTAGAAGTTCCTAAAATAGAAGTCTAATGCTCTTTGGGCCATTTCTGTTTTTTGTTTGTTTGTTTGTTTTGTTTTAAAGCAGATGCTCCGTGGGGAGTAAAGCTCAGGAGATTCTGCCACTATCTACAGATTTTGAAATTAGCAAATATTACACATTATATAATGCTTAATGAAAAAAATGCAATAATTTGTGCTTAAGCACAGCAAATTAGAAGGAAACGCCACCTTGCTGACAATTGCTGTGACTTGGGAATAGTCCTTCATGTACAAACGTACTCACACTGTTAACCTTTACAGACAGCATGCCTCCACTTTAGCTAAACAGGTTATCTTACATTTTTTGATATGGAATATTTATTACCCTATGATGGAGCAAGAGGAATTCAAAGTCCTCAAAAACTGTCAAAGACACCCAATTCTGTTTATAACTAAGTAATATGCAGTATTCCTGCAACTCTACTCTTTCCCTCCGAGTCACTCAAGTGTCCAAATATATGATCATTAAAATATTTCACCCAAACAAACTGCTAGTCTCTGGCCTGTTTCATTTGTATCCTGTAAAGGGCGAAATTATCTCCAAGATCTGGTCAGGAAACTTAACAGTTTTTCTATAAATGTTCCTTCTGTACGTTACACATATGAGTTTTTTCCTTAATCCGACAAGTGAGGAGAACTGTACATAGTTACGCCACAGCGACAATCCAAACCTGTAACTTTAAATCCTTCAACACTATTTCAAGGAAATCACCAAGGTCACACCCATGAGCTGAATGGTCAACCCAACTTTCCTAATATAGCTGTGAAAAGATGTTTAAAAGTTCAGTGAAAAGATTAAAATATTCAAAAGGTTATATTCAGCATCACAATCTAAAACTAGTCAGAAGCAAATGGTTTAAAAATAAAAAAGCCATTGGCCAGTTCAAAGGCAAGGCCTGGGAAGATCCTACGGCCATCTCATTTTCCTGAAACTGTAATAAGGGCTCAGTTCTAAATACAATTAGAGGCCAGAGTACTATAAAAATATACAGTCATATTTGTACATTTGAGTGTCAGGATTAAAAACTCTGCCTGATTCATTCCAAATCAATTAAGGTCAGTTAAAGGATCTCAGCGTGAACTTGAAGCCACATAACTAGTTTTAGTTTCGGTATTATCAATATTAACAGATCCTGTGGTCTGTAAACTGGCTTTGACAAATCCCATCCTGATCGGAAAAAGAGAACTATAAGGGAAATGAATAAAACAAGACTTTTAATGCGGCCGTCAGATGAAGCCTTGCGATCTGAGAGATTCCATTCCTGCTACTTCACCAGTAGTACACCTTAACTACTTTTGGAAAGATGTTAGACAGAACTGCACCAAAGAGAGAGATTTCAATAAGAAAAAGCCAACCTATCTTTACCTATATCCTCTCGCTCCCCACAAAGGAAACGCTTGTGTATCTGCACACACAGATAACTGCATATATAGGTACAGAAGGAACTAGAACCATTACCCCACACACCTACACCACTTTTTCCACAAGGCCAAATGGTGAGTGTTCTTGATTATACCCAATTTAACCAACCAGATTAAATACAAACGCGGGCACGGCCTTTTAAGGCAGGCGCTCTTTCTTTAGCCAACATTTAAAGATTCCCCTCCCTATCTCTGTTGAGTAAATACTAAGGTTGTAGGTCTGGCTCTTTTAAGTCACCTGTTTGCTTTCAAAATTCAGGGGAAAGCTCTCCTTTCAATTAATACGTATAGAATCACTGTTCCTTAGATTTGTATGCTGGACTGAAAAAAAAAAAATTAGCCACCGATTTCAAAAAACCCAAAACACACGTCTTCTGGTGTAAATGAACTGTGTTGAAGTCACCCCGATGGACACAGGTAGGAGAAAAAACAAACAAACAAACAAACAAGCAAGCAGTTCTCCTAATGGGATTCGAGAACAAAACAGATGTGGACTCTAGCTCCGGTCCACAGAACCATAGTTTAAATTCAAAACGTTTCCTGACACGCTGGCAACTGATGAACAACGATACACAAAACACAAACGAATCCATTAAAAAACTGGCATCTGACTCCGGGTAACAGAAGCTCTTCAGCCCGAATTGAAGGAATGCGGAGGTCAAAAACAACTTAGGTAAAGCTTCGGAACAAAAGCCCAGGAATTCAAACTAATTCTCTCATTTAACTTCCCCGGCTGTCTTTTCAGGTTTAGTAATTTTATTTCTCAACGTGATCATAAAATTACCAAACTGGCCCCTGATTTCCAGTAACTCAGTTATGTAGTTAGCCTGGGCAGGAAGTAATGGGATGTTAAGAACAGTCAGTCAACAAATGTTCAAATGTGGAGTCGTTTAATGAACATTCCAATGTTAAGCATAAAGGGGCGGTCTGTGGCGGCAGCTGGCTGCTGGGGGGGGGGGGGGGGGGGCCCCCGCTTTTTTTTTGAAGGCAGCTCTAAAAAAGGGTTGGGCTTCCCCCCCCTGAACGGCAGATTTTAGAGAAGGACGGTGGTCGCACTTCCTCAAAGTCAGACTTCCAGCTGCCCTCGTGGTCTCCATTCAAAATCCTCTGCCCCACACACCACTACCAATTTGCCTCACTGTGTGATCGGTCGGAGAGGAATCGTCCAGATCGCCTCCCTTCCTAACAGCCAACACTTCAAGAACTTTCTGCTGCCCCCAAAAGGAGGCCGTTCGGTTAGGACGATCAAGCTTTCCCTCTCCCGAATTTCAGAAATTTCCTGCTGTCTTTGTGTAATTCATTCTTTCTTCCACGTGCATTTTAATCTGGTTAACACCCCTCCCCCTCCCAAATCTGGAGGTGAGGTGTACAAATCGAGACTCTTCCAGCCTCCTTTAGTTTACAGGCTGTAACTAAACCTTTCCCTACTTGGAGCATTTAATATGATTAGGATTTCTTTCATTTCAGCTCAGTAGCTATTCTGTAAACACCTTCCAGGTTTTTACTTGTAACACCTCAGTAACTCTTTGAAAACTATTAGGTGTATTCCAGATGTAGTCGTTTAAATTAAAATCTCCTTGCACTTACTTTATTCTAGTGGAATACTCATCAGCTTATACAACGGTCTCAGGTTTCTCGTTCCTACTGTACAATTCTAAACCTTGAAAATATATAGCCATTGTTCGGGACCTTGGCTTCAAGGTCCCAATTCATTTACTAAACAAACTGCCAGGGGGTTACACTGAAATAGGAAATTAGCAATGAGCCATTTAAAATAAGTCATCCCCAGCAACCTCAAAAAAACTAACACACAGGCCATCCTGGCATGTGTGGGATGGGACCATGTGAACTGAAATGGTCTTTGAGCAAATGGGAACACAGCTTCACGTGAAACATAAAAAAAGGTCCAGATCATGCACAGTCCTAAAAGAGTCAGATCAAAGTATCTTTTTTTTTTTTTAATCAAGTAGTAGATAGTAGGCAGTCAAGAGTCATTAAAACTACTCAAAAGTTCTTATCAACCAATATCATTTTTGTGACAACAGGGAGAAAAGAATGTAATTTTATAAAGTGGGAAAACACATCTTTGGGGACCCCTGAGGCTCTAATCAAGCGTCTCAGAATTAAGAGTGCTCCAGGGTTGGGAAAAGGCAACCCTGCTGTGGCAAAAACATGCCATTTCATCATAAATGTTGTTAAAAGAGAGTAAAGTGATTATCTGAAATGAGGAGAGAGGGACTCTGTCGTTGCCAGGCCATTATATTCCTTAATGATTTCATCAGTTTGTAAGCGACTGGATGATGAAGTCTTATTTTCTGATTTCCTCTTTAAAGGTCCACTGGAAGGGAGACGGGCGGCTACTCCTCCCAGAAGTTCCACTGCCAAAAAATGGAGGCTTACAAAGAGAATGCAAATCAACCTCCACCTTAAGAGTAAAGGCAAACCCTAGCACTCCTCCGTCCTCTTCCCCTCTACTACCTGGGGTGGGGGGGGGGGGGGGTTATAAAGCTGTTATCTAAATAGATTCTTCAGGGTGAAGGGGGAAAATATTTTCTACAAACTTTATCAACGTGGTGTATTAGTTCCTTTTTTTGATTAGGAAGTGAAAGGGAAGGATAGGAACCCCAGACCACTGCTAAACTTCGATCTTAACAAGTTATTAAAAAACAGCAAAGGTCACACTGCCAAGCGTTGGAAGGCGCCGTGAAGATAAAAGGTTGGAACCAAGTTGGACACTAAGGAAAAGTGTGTCCTTCGCCTGGAGAAGTCATAATCCTCCCCCACTTCCTCCCCCAGCACGCAAACCAATGTGGAGCCCCCGAGGAGGAGGCTTCCTCTTCTTCACGCTAAATAATTAACATTCCAAGCAATCAGATTATTAACCCTATTCGAACAAACAAGCCAAATAAATGGTGTGCCTTGTGGCTACTGACAAGAGGATTTTTAAGTAAGTCACACTGCCTCTTGAATTTAAGACCTTCTAGAACTGATTAAAAATGGAAGCAATTTGGGGCGGTGGGAGGGGTTTTTCACTAGAACACCAGGATCAAACGCACACACACTACTACGAGTCTTTGGGACACTGAACAAAACAGTATCTAAAATAAACAGGACTTCTCAGAAAAAGTCATCTACCATTAAAGGACACACCTTAAAAGTTCTTAGACACATTAACTAAGCAAGCACAAACCAGTGGTTTGACTGCTATATTTTTCAGACAAAAAGCAATTAGGTTATTACTCCGCACTTGCCCCTCCAGACACGACAGGCCTTTTTAGAAACGCTAGATTATTCACTCAAAGTGTTATAAAATTTAGTATTTTAAGTCTTAGCTGATATCCACCAGGGCATCCATCCATGGGGGGGCGGGGGAGGGGAGGGGGGGCGTACAGTAACAGAACATTTCTAAATGTACTTCTTAACATATACAAAAGAGAAGGTGCAAGGCCTCCCAAGACCCCTACCTAGTCGCCAGGCCTGGCCGGCAGCTGTTGCTACCCTGCCTTTTCTTTTGTTGGGCTTAATCTCATGTCAACTCATTCAACCAACTCAAAAGCGATGAAGACATAATTGAATCAACCTGAACTAAATCAGACCTAGGCTTCTTAAAACATACAGCTTAATGGTTCCAAATGATCTAGAAAGCGAGGAAACCAGCTAGTATGTAGCACGTAGTAGTCAATACCACAGGACCCCAAACTGGCCCAAGGACCACTGCAACAACAGCCCTGCATTTAATACACGTTTAGGAATGCTCAAGCCAGCGCTTCAAGCCCTATAGGCTGATTCAGAAAGATAAACTGAGGCTCAAGGAATTTCAAAGAGGAACACAGCAAAGCCTTAAACTCCAAAGCGACTATTCTTTTCTTGGGGAAACAAAAAAAGAGAAAAAATAAAGTTTCTGCTACTCCCTGTGTAAGCAGGCCACTGGGGTCCCAGAAGTGGCCACTGGTGGCTCTTTCCTGTTCCTGTAACTAAACCTTTAGGAAAAGTCCCCGCCTGCCCACCCCACCCCCATCCCACCCGCCCAAGAATGCTACTTCCCGTCCTCGGTGGCCCTTCCCTGAATCCCAAAATGCGGGTTCCAACCCGGGACCTGGACGTCTGTCCCGATCCCCGGGGCGCAGGTACCGGCCTGCAGGTCTGGCCCCCATCCGGGCAGGACCGCTCAGGCCGCCCCAAATCCGGCCTCCAGGGGCCCCCAGCAGCGCCCTCGTCTCCCCTCCCCATCCCGTGCAGCTCGCATTTTGGGGCCAAAGCTAGAGAGAAGAGGGCTCTACATCTGAAACTGCGCGGTTTCGCCACTCAGCGCCTCCTGGCAGAAACTTCCCTTTTAAAAAAAAAAGAAAGAAAGAAAGAAACACTTATAGGCGAACATTTCAATCCTTCCTGCCCTTTAGAGTTACTAGTTCTGCTTCCAGCTGGCTTTGGGACTCCAAGTAGAATTAAGTTATAAAGATATTCTTTAAGCGTTTAATGGCTATTTAAAAAGTTTCAAAAAATCTTTAAAATTAAAGAGAAAAAAAAAAAAAAACAACAACAACACCTTATCACACACATCCAGGAATCGCAGCCCGTGCACCGCCTACTCAGGGATGAGCAGGAGACCGGGAATCCCGGGGACGGATTTGGGGGCGCCCGGGGGCTCGTTGGGGTGTGCGTCGGGGTCTGCGGCGACGCCAAGCCCCTCCCTCGGCCCCTGTAGACGCGCCCTCCGCCCGGCCCGTGTGGACGGTCCCGGCCATTGTTTGCGGGGGACGCCTGTTAGGACGCATTGTTTTGGCTGTTCCCAAGTTGCCCCGGCCCCCCCTCGGGGCCATCGCGGGGGGCTCTGCGCCGGCCCCCTCACCTCCGCCCGCCCCCCACGGCCAAGCCGGCAAACCCGGAGAGCCGCCCGGCGGAGCCACCCAACTTTTCCGGAACAGCCCCCCACCCACCCACGCACGCACGCAGCCCCCGGCTCTCTCCGGCCGGCCCCCCGGCCCGGGCCGGAGAAGGGGGGACTCCCCCGCCCCCAAGCCCTCCCGTCAGTCCCCGAGAGTGAGTGTGATGGTAAAACACTGTACACACCGGGGGCTCGCCCGGCACCTCCTCACTGCCGGGATCGCTCCGTAGCCGGGTGGGGAGGGGGCGCCCTAGAGGAGCGGAACAGAGAGCCGGAGCGGGGGCCGGGCCGGGCGGGGCGGGGGTCATCCGGGGAGGGGGGCGAGCTAACGAGCACGGGAGACTCGAGGGCGCCTCGGGGGGACTCCGGAGGGGGCGCGCGGCGCCCCTGGGCCCGGCGCGGGCGGGGGGCGCACCCCCTTTACCTGCGGCTCCGGCTCCTCGGCCATTTCCTCGCTCGGCGGCGGCCGGGACTGAACTGACACCACACGAGCGAGCCGAGGTTTGAATGAGGAGGGAGCAGGCGAGGAGGGGAGGGGGCGGGGAAGGCAGGAGGGAGGGGAGGCGACGGGGAGTTTCTCTCGGCCTTTTGTGCGGACACCTCCCGGCTTCCGCGCCCGCACCGGCCCCCCAAAAGAGACGGGGGGCCACTGGACGCGGGGCGAAACCATCTCCCCGGGCGCCTCGAGAAACTGCGCCTGGAAGACCCACCCCCCCCAACAAGGGAGAGCCCCCCCGCCCCCACCCCTCCCCCGCCCGGGGGATTTGGGGGCCGGGCTCACCTCGGGCGCGGGGCTAAGGTGAGCGGGGCGGGGGTGCGCACGGGGGGCAAAGGCGCGGGCGCCCCCTACTCGTCCGCGCGGGGACAGTGCAGGCGCGGGGGGTCCCTAGAGCCGCCGGGGCGCGGCGCGTCCGGCGCTGGGGGACTGTTGGGTCAGAAAGTGCTCTGGGAGCAGCTGTTGCGCCCTCCCTCGGCCCGGCCGCTCGGAGATGCCCCGCCTCCTGCCTTCACCGGCCGCGGCGGCCCCGCCCCTGAGCCCCGCCCCCGAGCCACGTGGTCCGCGCAGGCGCGCCCCTGCCCCGCCCACCGCCGCGGACTCCGCCTCCGGGACGCGAGCGAGCCGACGAGCGCGCGCACTCCCGTTCTCGCCTGAGATTCCCGCGCACGCGCGCGCCTTTCACCACCCCCACACACAGTTCCCCCCCCACCCCCCGCCCCTCCACACACACCGCCTCCCGCCATCCGGCTAAACGTGGCCCGCGCGCGCTCCGGCGGTTCCAGTGACAGGTACGCGGGGAGGGCACCCCCCCCCCCTCCCCGGGGGCAGCGCGCAGGCGCAGATCCAGGCCTCAGCCTTGCCGCCTCCCCCTCCCTCGCAAGGTGTGCCCAGGCGAGGGAGGGGCGGGTAGCAGCACTCCGGGTCATCCCGAATTACCAGCAGAAGCCTCTGCGCCCATTTGAGCAGGTCAGAAAGTGAAGTGCACAAGCATATCTTCAGATTTTCGTCAAGTGTGAGCAAGGTCGCGGAGGTGACATGATTAAAATGGTTTAATGGGTATCTTCATAAAGCTATCCTGTAATTGTTGTTTTTCCAAAAGGGCTCGACTTGCGCCGCTATTATAACTTGAGATTTCTAAACTTGGCCTGGGTTCCAAGAATCCACTTGGCTTTGATAGAAACCCACGTGGAGGAAACCGAGTTTAAACTGCGGGGGGGGGGGGGGGGGAAAAAACTAGCCTTGCCCCCCCCTTCCCAGAAACAACGTATTTAGAGCGTTTCCTACCCTTCCCTGCTCACAAAAGGAGAAAAAAGGTTACGATTCCGAAGGCCTGTCTGTGTTCCCTCATTTTAGGTTCGCCCCAGGAGGAACCACAGAAGCAACAATCACAACCACTAAGTTTTCTGCCCCAAAATGCAAACGAATTCAAATGTAAACAGAGCTAGGCAACTCACCGAAAACAAAACAGCAAAGTATTTTTTTTTAATGGGACATGGGTGTATCCAAAATGGAAAAACTTAAAACCTATCAAGAAAGGCACTTAAAGGATATATTTAATAAATGGGGGGAGGGGGGGCTATATAAATGCTCTGCTGGTGAGCAATGGAGTTCTTAATAGAAAATGGAATTTTGAGAGACAGCTTCTTAGCAGAGGGGAAGAATTTGCCAAGTGTGATGTTTTGCTGTCATTTTATATATAACTACTAACCCCACATATGGTCCGGTTAGTCTTTTTTAAAAAGGAAGTGAACCAATTACTTACTCACAATTAGCAGTGCCAGAAGTAAATTCTTCGGCCAGACCTCCTTTTTTTTTTTTTTTTTTTCCACCCAAGTACACTGATGTTGATCATTTCTAGTACTAAGGTTCCTTTTCTCAGAGAGGACAAATACCTTCTTTTCAAATAGTTTTTAAACCCTTATAAGTAGTCACATCCTAAAACGCAATCCAAGGGCACTCTTCATAAACAAGAAACTTCGTTTAACTTCTCCAAACAGCGGGCTTGGAGCATTGCTACAAAAACAAACTATGAGCAAGTGGAACCAGGTTGAGTCTCCACATTAAGTGTAGCCTTACTCTACATGTTAATGGATAACCTTTGAACTCTGAAACCTTGAATGCTGTAAACACAATAGCACTGATAGTTAAAATTCTAGTGTCAAAACTGAGCAAAAAGAGAAGTCTAAACTTTTCAGAAGGGATAGGGAAACAATCAAATGTTTTGACAAATAATGGTTCTACTAAGAACAATGAGGCTTCTGGCTCTCAGACCTTGTTGCTCCTGAATCATTTTCTGAGCAAAAAAAAAAAAAAAAAAAAAGGTTGTGCTTTTTCTCTGTGCCCTTACAAAGCTACCACTTTGTTAGCTTAATAGCATCCTATGGTTTGTTAGTTACTGTTTCTCTCCTCCTCCCCCCACCCCACCCCCCAAAACCTTGTATATGTTGTAGCTTTTAAAATTAAAAGAGAATTGTCTTCACTGATCTATCGGCTCAGAGTTTTGTATGCCATCCTTATGTTTGAGCAAAGAATTACAAAGAACCCTGTTCCTGGAGATGTGCCAATAAAACTGGGAAATCGTTGCAAAAATTCTGCCAGTGACTGAGGGCTGGTTGCAAACACGTACTGTGTTTTTCAATGGACATGGAACGATCTGCATTTGCTGTAAGGGCATCTGTGAGACACAGTCTCCCCCTTTCAAACAGGAAGACTCGCGCTTAAGATTTACTTGGAAAGCATGCATAGTCAAAACAATTAAAAGTGGAAACTCCAAAAGTAAAAGAGAACACTAGGAGCATTTGGTTTTGTAGTAAAAGCGGAAGAACTCATTATTATCCTATGAAATGAAAATGGAAAACCAAGCGTTGGTCTGCATAAACTTAGCTCCACCCACGAGTAATCCTGTTTTGCCATCACTCCTAGCTAGACTATCTCTAAAGGAGTCAGGTGCTGCGGAGAGGCAAGCAACACAAACAAAGAATAGGACCAGAAATGTCCCTTCCCATAGAAGCTGATGCTCTGCACATGTTACTTGGAGAAAGGTCGAAAAAGCCCCACTTCACCTCTCCTTAACGCGACAAACATCAGCTACACCTCGTTTTTCACAATTATCCAAACAGCCCGGCCCTCCTCAAGATATATTTCCCAGTGTACGCTTAGAAAATTGCACCATTATCTCTGATTTAATCCTCGTGATAGGAGACCTCTTCATTTCCCTAACTTCTGGTTTTCTCTCCAGATGCTGCCTGCGACACAGCCTTCTCAGATCTAATAACAAAACCAAAAACCCTTCTAATTTGCTACATTTAACATTTATTGGAATCATCCTGGGAGACTTCGCCTTCATTAGAAGAACAATGCAATACGATCTTCCCATTTCACAAGTATTTATTTTACTGTGGAACTATTACAGAAAAACAGTTTTGGAAACTGTACGTAAATCCTTGGAGCTGAAATGGAGCCAACATAGACACTCGACTTAAAAGAATGCAGTGTTCAGAGCAGGAAAACCTGAAAAACTGCAGTGAGGAGTCAGCAGGAAAAGAAAATGAAAAAGTTAAGGCGAACCTTGCCAGCTCCTGCTAACTACAAAGGACATTTGAGAAGGAAACCAGGGCAGCCCTTTTAACACGACTGAATGCACTAAATTAAGGACGGATCACCCAACAACTCCAGGGAAAGCCACACAACTCTCCTTCCAGTAAGTTTCTTGATCCCACTCAAGTCCTCTCGAAATTTTAAGCCCTCTATAAAACATCGCAATAATAGATGATAAAAATAAATCGCAGAAATCACCTTTCAGAAGTGGAGGCAGCGTCTGGAGCCTGGAGACTTCTCTCGGAGTTTGCCAGCCCACCTGGCTCCGAACAATACTGCAAGAGATGAGATTACTGGTTTTTCCAAGCAAACCGAAAAGGGAGGGGCCAAGTGTAAGGCTCAATTCAAATTGAGGTTTTGATGCAATCATGACTTGATTAAATTAATCGACCTTGATGATGTGCAAAGAGCACAGTTGATTTTTAACTGTATCTGTCCCATTCCCCCTCCACTCTTCGGGCTCGACTTTTGTTTTCTGCCAATATCCTGGATGCTTTTCAAGGCTGACTTCACTCACAATGTAAATGTATAAACTTTCTTTAAAAAATGACATGGGTCGGGGCACCTGGGTGGCTCAGTAGGTTAAGTGCCCAACTTGAGCTCAGGTCATGATCTCATGGGTTCGCGAGTTCGAGCCCCACATCGGGCTCTCAGCAGCGAGCCCGCTATGGATCCTCTGACCCCCTCTCTTTCTGCCCCTCCCCCACTTGTGCTTTCTCTCTCTCTCTCTCTCTCTCTCTCTCTCAAAAGTAAACCTAAAAATAAATAAACATAAAATATACACATATATATTAATTACATGTGTCACATGGCTTTCAGAGCACCCCTTGAAACCTTTCTGCACTCACCTGATATTCCAGATGGGAGCTCTGGCACAAGGGGAGGGGTTGGAGGAGGAAGGTGACTAACAAAGTTTATTGAAATTTGATGCCCATTCTCATCTCCATACGTGGATCCGCCCACTTACTCAAGCCAAAACCCAGAAGTCCAACTCTATTCCATCTCCATCACCCTACATGCACCTTTAGTCCACTAATTTCTATGTGAATATAGCTCAGCGTTGTCCATTTACCTCCGTCTCTAACACAGCACCATCACCTCTCACCCTCTCCTCCAAATACATGGAGCACATAAGGCATCTGCCAGCTTCTTCCTTTCTAAGCTTGCCTCAATACAAGCTCCACCCTAAGTCCAGGAGATCTTTTACAGGGTAAATCAGATCCTGCCACCGCCCTGCTTAATGGCTTCCTATGGCCTGGGGAGGGGAAAGGGGGGTTAAAGAACAAACTCCAAGAGCTGGCCTCCCCAACTCTGTACATCTGGCCCCTGCCTAACCTGCAGCTTCAAGTTTTGGGAAGCCCTTGCCTGGGATTCTAAGCTTCAGCCCTGGGGCCTTCCCTCTGACCGGAGCCTTCAGACCTGTGGCTCCCTTTGCCTGGCACCCCCTACCCTTTCTTTCAAGATGGTGGCTTCTGTGCCTGGGAGTGGGGAGGGGGTGGCTTCCCTCCGACAAGGTTTTGGGACCTCTTCTCCCCACGGGTCCTGTCTCAACTATTCCATCACACCTTCTGAGAGCTGCATTAGCCTTAGAATATGATTTAGTCTCTCTGGGCTGCAGTTTTCTTCTCCACCAAATGTGGTGATGATGAAGAGGTGGAAGAGCAGGAGGAAGGCCTTAAAAGTTCTCATCACAAGGAAAAGAACTGTAACCATATGGAGTGATGGATGTTAACTAATCATTTTGCAACGTATGCCTACATCAGATCATTATGTTGTACGCCTTAGGCTTATACAAGGTTATATGTCAATCATATCTCAATAAAACTGGAAAGGAAGGTATTATGTAAATACCTATTTTTCTAGAAGACTCTGGAGAATCAAATGAGACACACTACAGAGCTGTGAACCCAGAGTTTTGCAGGGGCGAGTGGGGAGGCCCGGCATTGTTCTAGGCACAGGAGACAGAGCTTGCGGGAAGCAAAACAAAGTGTTTGTCCCTTTTTATTTATTTTTTTAATGCTTATTTAGTTTTTAGAGAGAGAAAGAGACCGAGCACAAGTGGGGGGAGGGGCAGAGAGAGAGGGAGGCACAGAATCCGAAGCAGGCTCCAGGCTCCGAGCTGTCAGCGCAGAGCCTGACTTGGGGCTGGAACTCACGAACCAGGAGGTCGTGACCGGAGTGAGCCAAAGTCAGAGGCTTAACCGACTGAGCCACCCAGGCTCCCCAGCGTTTGCCCCTTTTTAGAGGGAGACAAACACATAGACAACAGATAGTATGTCTGCCTCATATATTGATAGAGCCGACCCCTTCCTCACCCTTGAAACACTTTTCCCCTTGCTTTGGAACCCCACGTTCTATCGATTTCCACCACCGCCCCCTCTGGTCCTCACTGGAGGCTCCTTCTCAGAACCCTTTGCTGGTTCCTTTGCCTCTCCCTGACCTCCAGCCTTGGAAGCACCCAAGGCCCATTGCTGGTGCCCTGTGGTCTCTTTTCCTGTTCATTCCCTAGACGATTCCATCCACAGCCCAACGGCCCAAAAGGCCATCTAGATGTTGAGGGCTCCCAAACATATATTTGTTATTTATTTTGAGAGAATGAGATGGGGAGGGGCAGAGAGAGAGGAAGGGAGAACCCCAAGCAGGCTCTGCACGGTCAGCTCTCTCGGAGCCCGATGCGGGGCTTGGACCCGTGAACCGCCAGCTCGGGACCGGAGCCCAAACCAAGAGTCAGACGCTTAACCAACTCAGCCCCCCAGATGCCCTTTCCCTCAACTCTGAAAACGTATTTCCAACTACCACTCCATCTCTGCGTAGATGTCTGCCCACAGCAGTGATCAGTAGATGCGCTCACAACAAACGCATACCGAAAGGAATAGTAAAACACGCAGCTTAGCTGCAGAGAGGTCCGGTGGGGAGGGAATTGAGATTTGGGTCTTCAGGCCAGTCCCTGGGATCTTGGCTCTCTTTCTTCATCTGCAAATGGGGATTCTAACCCCTTCCCTGCCTGCCTCATTGGATGGCTGGCTTGTCGGGGTCAAACCACAGGAGAGCTGGATGTCCGACAACACAGGGCGGCTTTTATGACGACTCTGCTCGTCAACACTGAGTATCCCTCCACAAAGGGCTCTACTTTTTCGTGGGACTATTTTTTTTTAATGTTTATTTCTGAGACAGAGCATGAGCAGGAGAGGGGCAGAGAGAGAGGGAGGGAGACCCAGAATCTGAAACAGGCTCCAGGCTCCGAGCTGTCAGCACAGAGCCTGACACGGGGCTCGAACCCACAAACCGTGAGATCATGACCTGAGCCGAAGTCGGTTGCCCAACCGACTGAGCCACCCAGGCGCCCCACGTGGGACTGTCTTTGAGTATACCTGGGACTCTGGCCTCAGCGTCCCTGGCAGCACTTACAGGAGTCCTGAAACCCAAGCTTCCACCCTTTGCTGAGAAGAGCATACGGGCTCCTTGTCCTGTTTTCTCCTCTTCCTTCCATCTCTCCCTCCTGGGTGAGTTAAGGGTCTAGTGGGCTATCTGTGTAGCTGGTTAGAGATTTCATTTTCTTTTGTTTTTGTGGGTTTTGTTTTGTTTTTTGTTTTTTGGTCTGAATCAGACTGTTAATGCCACTAAGGGCAGGGACTTGTCCAGACTCCCACCCAGCAATACCTCCTGCATTTATTTCTCTGCCTTGGGATGGATGGACGGTGCGGACCAGAGCACCAAAGTTTCAAAGAGATCCTCTGCCAACAGCACAGCTGGCAGGCCGGGAGGCTAGCTGATAAGCGCTAACATTTATTGAATTCTTAATGTGTGCTTTTTCACTTTGTAACTCATTTAACCCCTCTAATGACCCTGTGAGGTAGGGTTTATATTTTTCCATTTATTAGACAAAGAACCCAGGCAGAGAGGGATTAAGCAGCTCTCCCAAGGCCCAGAGGCAATAAAACGGCAGCCTCCTTTCCTGTGTAGACACTGGCCGAGTCTTACCCCCACACCCTGCTGGTGCTTCCCCAGGACCTTGAACCAAGCCCAGCACATAGCAGATGCTCATTAAATACTGGACGGAAAAATAAGTAAATAAATAACTGCGTGCCAGGCACTTTACATCTATTATCATCACATCCTCCTAGTAACACAACAGCTACTTTTAGCCTTGCTTTAAATGCAGAGAGGTCAGATATGCATTCAACCCACAGAATGTGGCCAGCATTGTTTGCCACGGGCCTGGGACGCAACTACAAGGGAAGGGAGCTCTACGTGGACCCAGCTACCATTCCGGCAGAAGCGCAGACCATCACCTCTCTGTCACATCGATCTTTTCAGAAGTCACACTGATCTTTTCAGAAGTCAAATCTGATTACATCAGGGTCCTGCCTAAAACTCCCCATGTCTCTTAGAATAAAAACAAAATCCCTGATAATGCGGCAGGCGGGATTGGTGGGGGGACTTTATCCCACCAACACTGGGATGTGACTGGAAAGAAACGCAAGAAAAACCGACCCACTGAACTTCAAGTTAAGTGTTTCTTCCTTGATTCTCTCCTGAAAGGTGGCATCCTGGTGCAACAAAGAAGACGTGGCAAATTGGGGGACACCGCTGTCCGTTTACTTTCTCTCCCGTGTGGAGGGCACGCTCAGAGAATCAGAGCTGTCACCGATAAGCATACTGGCCACTGGACTAGCCGAATCTTCACCCCTTGAAGTTATCACTGCCTTTGCTTTAACAAGAGGAAACTGAGACTCAAGATGAGTAAGTAGCCCGTCTGAGGCCACCCAGCTGACAGTTGGTTCCCCAACCTTCCAGATGACAGTGAGGCCAGTGGGCCATTTGAACCCTATGTCAAACCCCAGCTCTGTCACCAGCCGAAATCTCCTCTCTTCTAAAAATCTACACCGATGCACATTTCTCGACATCCTATTTCCTGAATGTTCACCAGTCAGCCATGAGTGAGTGTCTCTGGGGCAGGGTTGAAACATCCTCACCCAGCATTCCTCCCCACCCCCAATCCTGGAACAACAATATTTCACTTGGTTGCCCCGGGGCTAGCCCCTCCCACCTCTGTCCCTCCCTGGCATTCTTGATGTACCTGCTTACTCTTCCTCCAAGTCCTCCAAAGTCCCCAGTAGACTCCAGATCTCCTTTGAAGGTAGGGAAGAAAGGTCATGCAAATTCACGTCCCAAAGGCAATTAGCAGAGTGCTCTTTTGCACACAGCTGGGAGGCAATAAACGTCTGTGAAATGAAAAATGTCCTAGGGACGCCTGGATGGCTCAGTAGGTTGAGGTTGAGTGTCTGACTCTTGATTTTGGCTCAGGTCGTGATCCCTGGGTTGTGGGATCGAGCCCCACATCAGGCTCTAAGCTCAGCAAGGAGCCTGGTTAAGATTCTGTCTCTCTCCCTCTGCCCCTCTTCCCCACTTGAACTGTGTCTCTCTCTCTAAAGTAATGGAAGGAAGGAAGGAAGGAAGGAAGGAAGGAAGGAAGGAAAAGAAAAAATGTCCCAGAAAGAAAGAAAGAAAGAAAGAAAGAAAGAAAGAAAGAAAGAAAAAAGAGAAAATGTCCTAGAAAGAAAAGAAAAGAAAAGAAAAGAAAAGAAAAGAAAACAAGAGAAAATGTCCTAGAATGGATGTCAACTTTCCATGCCTTCCTTTACATGGCCCCTCACAGCTAATCAGTTACTCAGTTTTATAGATCCTATCATCCAAGTAGCTCTCAAGTGCACCCTCTCCTTTCATATTCCTACCATCCTGTCTTTTCCTTCTGATCTGCATAATAATTTCATAACCGGGTCTCGAGTACCTGTCTTCTTCTCAGCCTAGTAAATTTTTCCTCAATACCACAAATAACCATCCTTCTGCTGCCCTGTACAAAATTCTCCAATTTACCCAAATAAGTCCTAGTTCCCTCTCTTAGGATGCAAAACTACACCATGGCCCCAGCCAACCTTTCAGCCAGATTCATTCCATAAATATTTATTGACCACTCCTTTGTCCCGGGCACTGGCTAGGTAGTAATTAAAGAGTGAGGTACAAAACAAATTGGATTGCTGTCCTCATGGAGTTTATATTTTCATAGGAGAAACAGACATTAAACAAATTAAAACAAACAAAAAAATATATATTAGCATATAATTATAGTAACTACCCTGAAGAGATAATCACTCAGGGGCTCGAAGAAGCCTACATAAGGATATTCATTGCAGCCTTGTTTATAATCGTGACAAATAAGAAACAACCTACAAGTTCATCAAGAGAAAAATGACCACATAAACTATGATATATCCAAATTTAAGAATATAGACAGCAGTTAGAAAGAATGAAATAGTGCTACATATGCCCATGTGCTAAATCACCAAGACGTGATGGAGTAAATAAATAAACGAAGCCACAAAAGGTATGCCATTCTTTTGTTTAAACACACACAATAGTATATTCTCTAAAGGAAATGCATATATATATATACACAACATATATGTATGTGTACGTTTGTATATTATATATAATATATACACGTGTTTATACTACACAGGGCTCAGAAATATATAGGCTGATCATTTCACGTTACATACAAATATCGAATCATTATATTGTACAACTCAAGCTAAGAGGTTATATGCCAATCATGTCTCAATATAAGAAAGAAATGTATATGCAAATGCATGAATAAAAGCTGGTTAATTCTCAAATACGGGCAACGATCCAGGACCCTTTACTGGCAGCTAAATATTTTAATCTTTTAACACGCAAAACACACTCATATTTGACCCAGATAAGTAAAAATTAGCTGCCTATTAACATACAATTCCAAACTACATTAAATACTCTGAGAAATTAAAAATGGAGAATAAAATACTTAGTATTTTCATACACTGCTTTTTTTTCCCACATACTGCTTTTTAATGAACTATTCTCTACTTACCCTTCTCCTTGCTCTGTGCCCACTACCTGTCCCACCTTCGTTTTGAATCTCCCCAAACCCACATGCCACATATGTCCAAAATCAGTCTGTAGTCATCCTACCCATCCCCCATGCTCCTCTCCACATGCCGCCATGCTCTTTGTTCGGTCACTCTCTTTGTTCGGTGCCTCCTTTATGACATTTGCTGGGTTATGCCCAGCCCCAGATGTTGTCTGAATGGACTACAGGCTCCTCAACGGGAAGGCCAGTTTCCTCCAAATCACAGCACCCAGGAAAGTATCCCAATATTCAGCTGTTCAATGGAAGTAAATATGCTCCCTGGTTCTTCCATTCACTCATTCATTTACTGTCTCACTCAACAAATAGTAAGACCAACTGGGTATCAGGCACTGTTTTAGGTGATGGGAACACAGCAGGAAAGCAAACCCGCCAAAATGCCGATCCTCACGGAGTTAGCACTTAATGTTGTAGTGAATTAAATGATCGGCGCTATGGGGCACCTGGCTGGCTCAGTCAGTGGAGCACGGGATCTTGATTCTGGGGTTGTGCTTTCAAGCCCCACACTGGGTATAGAGATTACTTAAAAATAAAATCTCAGGGCTCCTGGGTGGCTCAGTCGGTTAAGCATCTGGCTCTTGATTTCAGCTCAGGTCATGATCTCATGATCTGTGGGATCAAGCCCCACATCGGGCTTTGCACCAACGGTAGTACAGAGCCTGCTTGGGGTTCTCTCTCTCTCTCTACTTCTCTCTGCACCCGCCTCCCTCAAAATAAATACATAAACTTTAAAAATTTTTTAGTAAAATCTTTAGAAAAGAATTAAAGAATTAAAGGATTCATGTTATGGAGACAGGGGGCGGGGAAAGGGGCCAGAGAGTCGAGGGAGCCGGTGAGGGTAATGTTCAACAGGCTAGTCCCGGAAGACTTCTCAGGTGGAGACATTTGAGTAAAGATCGGAAGGGGTGACAGTGGGAGCCACGCAGAGGCTCTCTCTGGGGAGAGAGCACTCCCAGCCGAGGGATCAGCATGCAAAGACCCTGAAGCGTTATGCCCCGTGGTTCAAGGAACAGCAAGGAAGCCGGCGTGATGTTGTGGCTGGCATGGAGCACTAAGAGGACACAAGTCATAAAATGAGGGTGGACGAGATCCACACCATTTGGGGCATTGTGAGGACAGGACGTTACTCTGGATGAACCTGAGGGCCGGTGAATGGTATGAACAGAGGAAGAATGATCTGGCGGAGGTATTAAGAGTGTTATTAAACAAACTGATAAACCAAGAGTCCTCCTTTGCTGCAATCACTCAGCTATTTAAGCGTGTCCATATTTTCAGTACAACAGCACAACAACAACAACGATAATAGTAACAGTAAGAAGAGGTAAGACAAAGCGTAACAAAAAGGGAAAAATAAAACAATTTATTGAGCCCCTGCTATGTGCCAGAGTCTTAACTCCACACCTGATCTACCCGATCATAGTGTTTTCTCGTTCTCCTGATAACCTGTAGACTTAAATTCATCTGGCAGATGAGGAGACCGTAGCCATTCGAGGTTAACTCACTTTCTGCCTTACTAACTTCTTTAACTTGCTTGAGATTCTACAACAAGAATGAAGTAGAATTCTAGCCCGAACAAATTCCAAAGCCCATGCTGACTCATGCCATTCTGTTCTGTACTAAGCGGTTGACTTTGGCCTCAGGAGACTAGAGAATAATAATAGTGACCATCGATTAAGTACTTCTTATGGGCCAAGTACATTATTTGCACCATTTCTGGATACCCAGGCAGAATCGGTACCCTCGTCACCCAGATTAGAAGCCACACCTCCGAGTGGTGAGACAGGTAGTGAGTTCTAGGGCTGAGCTCTTGAAACGGGTTTCCAGGTTCAAACCAAGACCCCGGGCTACCCAACCATTGCCTTTGCCGTCTCACCGGAGCTCCCTCCCCACCTCCACCCCTGGCCTTTTACAGACGGAGGTAAGAGTCATCACTGACAGGTGTATTTGGAGGAATAAATAAGTCCTCACTACTAAAATGCCTTGGGGGGAATTTGGCACATAGCGAGCGTTCAATTAGGACAGGCTAGTGTCACAAAGACCACTGCCCACGGCCACACAGGAGCTCGCCCGCACTCAGAACCAGGTCTGTTCTCAACCACTGCACGGCCCTGCCAGGGTACTTATTCTGGTACCCTTATTCTGGGCGGGAGAAGAGAAGCAAGAGTGTTTCTATGACGTGAGACAGACAGTCAGAGCTGGCCCCGGGTCTGTCCACTCCAGAACCTGAGCAGCTCTTGACCACCAGAACGACTCCTCAGTGTAGACAAAGCAAGTGGAAGTCTTTGAAGAAAGATCCCTCAATCCGAGTGATCCTCGAGGAAGCTGGGAGATACCTACCTGCCTTTCAGGGTTCTTTGGACACCTTCTCCAAACTGGAGGTCAAGCGAGACCGGAGAGGCACCTAAAGAAGAGGGTCAGAGGTGAGTGGCTCCAGGGAAGCGTGCCAGGTGGCTGAGCCCCTGTCTCCCGACCACAGCTCTCCAGCCACACCCTCAAACAGGATGCTGGGGTTTGGGGAAAATACTGGAGAGGAGATTAAGGTTAGAGCCACGCCCCTGGTAGGTATAGAGTGACCAAGAAATCAGGAGTCTACACTGAAGATTGGCCGTCTGCCTTGGTCCTCCGTAGTGCGGTGGACCCAAAGCCAGCTACCCCACTATTTCACTCGCAGCCAATGTTCTTCTTCGGCTCA
This sequence comes from Panthera uncia, assembly GCF_023721935.1. Taxonomy (NCBI): domain Eukaryota; kingdom Metazoa; phylum Chordata; class Mammalia; order Carnivora; family Felidae; genus Panthera; species Panthera uncia. Next base: position 8,623,898 of record NW_026057578.1, on the reverse strand, counting down.
GCAGCTCCCAAAAACGAACATGCAGATTTTCTCAGAAACCGGAACTGAATCAAACACGGTCCTCAGAGCCAGCGTAGACCCAAACCCTGGCTCCCAGCTCAGCTGCTGGGAAACCTCAGCCTCCTGACTCGACTTGCCTGCCTCACCTGTACAATGGGAAGAACATTGCCGCCCGCTGCACGGGGCCCGCTCTGGAAGGTTACAGGAGCTAATCACAACCAAACCTTAAAACGGTGCCTGGCACACGGCCATCAGCTCAGTAAACATCAGCCAAAATGACCTTAGTCATTATTGTCTCCGAACGTCTCCGTTCTAAAACAGCCCATCCGCTTAACGAATCCCTTTGGCTTCTTTGACAACTTAAAAAAAAAAAAATTTGTGCTTAGCACATTTTGTTGACGTATTTTTACAAATACCAAGCCTGCCCGTCCTCTTAAAAATATTTTAAGAGATTATATTTTGTCCCCACTCGCTTTGAGGAACTGCTTCGGAGCCACTGAGTGGGCCAAAAACAGCAAGAAAGCAAAGGAGGATAATAAAACCTCTTTCCTGAACTTTTTCGAGAAAAACAAAACACACACACACACACACAAAAAAAAAGAATTTCAAGATTCAGATTCTGGGCTTTTAAGGACCATCTTGCTAAGTATTTTCTTATCAAGTTCCTTCTTGTTTTCTCCCCTCCCCCCCCCCCAAAAACAGAAAATTAATAGATTTTTTTTTCTCCCTGCCTCCAAAAAAAAAAAAAAAAAAATCTGTCCCATAAATTTCTCCCAAACCCACGCAACCGAATTTTCTACGAGGATTTGTAAGAAACTAAGAATCTCTGAACAGAAACGAACCGCTCCCGAAGCAGTTCTCATTTGAAGTCAACAAATAAGCACAACGTGTCCCCAAGGAAACAAAGTAGAATTTGGACGATAAAATGGCTCTGCCCCTAATCCCCGGTTCCCCCGAGCTGCAAGGCTGCACTGGCAGGAAACACATATGCCATCACAAGTCTCTGCTAGTTTTCACCAGTATTTCTGCATCAGCCCGCTCAGCCGTATGGACCCAAGTAAGACACCCAGCTTTAAAAAAAAAAAAAAAAGAAAAAAGGAAAAGAAAAAAAATTGGTAAAGGAAAAGAAGAGCACGCTGACCTGATCATTTCTACCTTCCTCGGGGTGGGTAGACAGAGACCAGAAGAAATGCGGGCGCCCCTCCCCCGCCAGAACCGGGCTTCCCGTCTGGGTGGAAACTATCTCATTACCACATTTTCAACAAGTAGACCCGGTTTCCTCGTGTAATCAGAGTTAGTCTGTGGTTGTTTGGCAGTCTGTGCATGCCGTGTTTTTAGAGCTATAGAAAATGTGTATTTATTTATTTTGTGATGGCTGCGACCATATGACAAACAGAAGCCAGCCTCAGCCAGTGATTTATAAGAGCTCGGGGAAGCAGTGCCTTTAAGCATTTTAATAGAGGCGCTCTCATCCTTTGTAAGTGGAAGTGTAAATTGGTACAGTCCTTTTGTAAACAACTCCGCGAGGCAAGTCAAGGGCCTGACAAATGTTCATACATTTGGGTGCAGCAAGAACATTCCTGGAATCAGTCCTAAGGAAATAGTCCTAATAGAGGACAAGGGGGCTGCGAACAAAGATGTTCATGGCAACAAGATTTACTATAAGGGGAAGGAAAATACACACATACTCCCTCCCCGTATGTGGGGAAACACGCGAATAAAGAAAGGGTTCGTCTTCCAAGTTATCCCCGCTCTTGCCCACGGCCATTTCAAAATTTAAAAGCTGCGAAAATATGCCACTGAGAAATAGTTATAATAGCAAGTGGAAAACTCAGGACGCAAGAATCACATTTTTAATAAAATAGAAGTCTTCTTATTAGTAAGCAAAAAAGGCAGATACAGGTATATGTAAAATTGTTTCAATTGGTTTTCTTACCAGGGACGTTTTAGTATGGACTGGGTATTATGTGATACCAGGAACTAACAGTTAATTCACTAATTGTGATAAAGACATAGTAGGTTATTTGAAAAAAATGCACATATTTTTTAGAGATATATACCGAAACATACAGGAGGAGAATGACATGTTAGAATTTATAATACTTAAGCAAATTTTTAAAACAGGAGAATTGAAGCGATGTGCTTAAAATTGCAAAACGGGGTGAGGGCTATGGGGGGGGATTCATTTTACTATCCTCTCTACCTTTACATGCATTGCAAAATTTTCATTAAAAATTTTTAAGGAGGGGAGCTCAGTCTGTTAAGCATCTGACTTCAGCTCAGGTCATGATCTCACGGTTCGTGGGTTCGAGCCCTTCCTCAGGCTCTGTGCTGACAGCTCAGAGCCTGGAGTCTGCTTCGGATTCTGTGTGTCTCTGTCTCTCCTCCCCTCACACTCTGTCTCTCTCTCTCTCAAAATAAATATGTCAGCATTAAAAAAAAAAAGTCTTTAAAAAAAATTTAAGGTGTTGTTTTTTGATAACAGAATATGTAGGACCTTTTTTTCTTACCTCCAATTTTTCTTAAATGATTTTTCTATGAAAACAGGAAGAGTTGGCAGTCCCACAGAGACGTTTTTATTGCTGTGTTATAGTAGTGAATCCCCAGAATGCTGTGGTATGCCTGTGTACCTTCACTGAACTCATAAATGGCCCAAATCCTCTCTCTGGGGTAGCACCCTGCCATCTAAGACTATGCTGTAAATGTGATCGGCTGATAAAAAGTCCAGCTGCCACGGACCATTTTAAAGGTTAGGAACACACACACACACACACACACACACACCCCACTTCTTGCCTCTTCGGTGCTAAGTGGCAACAGACTCTGGTTTTACTTCCAAAGTTTCATGCAATAATCATGTAAGCATCAAACAGCACGGAGTTCAACATGCCACCAAGCTGACTCAGAAGGAAGGTTCCACATTCCTTAATTAGCAGCATCAGAAAAGTAGCACTTCCTGCACTGGAGTTTCCCATTTCATCCAGCTACTCATGGGCTCAACCCACCCCACAGGTTCTCACAGAGGAGTGCCATGAAGTCTGGAAACAGAGACAGTGTTCTTTAATTTATCTTAATAATTCCCTTTGTTCCTCTTTATCCTGCTTTGTTTTATTCGTCACACTCTTCATCCTCTTGTATGCTGATTTTTGCAGATTGAAAGTGTCCGTGGTAGCATGATGTATGTCCTTTGTCTCCAGACTTCACGGACACGCTGGAGATACTGAGATCACAGTTGGGAACAGAATACGTGAACACTTCACCCACTTGAAAATACAGTCCTCTTGGTTATTAATAGCCAAAAAGATTCAAAGTACTGGACCAGAAGCTTCTTTTTTAGTACCAATTACTTAAATTAAGTTTCTGATTTGTATTAAAGTTCTCTGGCACAACTCAGGCAGGACGCAAGTGCATGAGGAAGATTTCCAAACAAGATTACACGGTTTTCCAATGTGATATATTTGATCATCTTTGAAAAGGCAGGGGCAACACAATTGCAACCTTAATTGAAATGTCAAATTCTCATTGGATTTAACCACTGTAACAATAATTTACTGTGAACTTCAGAGGTTTTGGAGAAATGTACAATAACCCTAAGCAGTGACTGACAGATTTGACAGATGCTTAAAAAAAATACTATTTGGGAAAAAAAAAATACTGCTCGGAAAAAAAAAATACTCTTTGGAAAACATTATTTTTGCCCTTTGAGGGACCCTAAAAATCCATTCTATGATGCATTATTCCATTTTCCCCTTGCAGTCTTCCCTTCCTCAATCTATGTCTTTTCAAAGAATTCTTCTCCTCTTTGACCACCAGGTTGATAGATTTATATTTGCTTTTTTTTTTAATTTTTTTTTTCAACGTTTTTTATTTATTTTTGGGACAGAGAGAGACAGAGCATGAACGGGGGAGGGGCAGAGAGAGAGGGAGACACAGAATCGGAAACAGGCTCCAGGCTCCGAGCCATCAGCCCAGAGCCTGACCATCAGCCCAGAGCCTGACCATCAGCCCAGAGCCTGACGCGGGGCTCGAACTCACGGACCGCGAGATCGTGACCTGGCTGAAGTCGGACGCTTAACCGGCTGCGCCACCCAGGCGCCCCTATATTTGCTTTTTAATCAAGTACCTTAACTGTAAGAGAGTAGATAAGAAAAGCTCATAGTCTAACACCCCGGGAGAGAGCAAATGTTTGCCTCAGTGGCAAACCCACGTTCTCAGGGGTCTAAGAGCAAAGAAGTTCCACTTGGGGATTTTATTTCTTCTGAAAACATCTTCTGGTATTTGAGAACGTCTGATGCTATTTAGTGGGGCAGACCAACCCCTGATTAGATCTTTTAAGAACAAAAGCCTTTCCTTCTGACCCCAGAGAGTAATGAATTCCTTGTAACACTACATGATAATTATGATGAAAAGCGTATTTTAAAATCAATGTACTTTAAATAACAATCACGTCAAGTTGAATCCAGAACCAAATTAAATCGACTTTGGCCTTTTGGTGTTCTTGGGTCATGTAAGAGCTGGGTTTGACTTTATCCCTGACTCAGTCTCCCTACTCCCTCCTTATATCACAAGACACTGTAAGGGGCATAAAAAGTGCCCCATGACTATGATATTGTCTTCTTGGAGACCTAAAGAGGTCATATATATTTTTTCTTGAAAATAAAGTTTATAGGGGCGTTTGGCTGGCTCAGTTGGAAAAACACATGACTCTTGATCTCAGGGTTGTGAGTCTGAGATACACCCATATTGGGTGTAGAAATTACTTAAAAACAAAATCTTAAAAAAAAAAAAAAAAAGAGAGAGAGAGAGAGAGAATAAAGTTTATACAAGCAATACAGTGTAAGACCTGACCCTGAACCCAAGAAGCTGAGTCTTTTTTCAAAGAAGTTGAGATTGAAACACAATTGTTTTAATTAATATTTGGGGGATAGTCTTCACATGTCAGTGAGAATTTTGCTCAGAAAAAATGATATCCGAATTCACTCTAAAAAGTGTTGTCTCCTTCCATTTCTGTACATTAGCAAATAATTTCTGCCCTCTTCTTCACTTTTCCAAATTATGAAAGATTTTTATGGCTTTCTTCATTTTCCAAGTATGCTGCAAAACACTGTAAATATCAGAGAAACACTGGAATTTCAACCTGGAATCATTCAAAGTTTCTGCTTGGAATCCAGGGCACCCGCCATTGACAGCATAGTCTATTGTATTCTGTTTACATAGAATCCAGATGAATGGTACCCACCTGGAGCTGTTCAATGGACTGAAAATAATCTTAGCAAACGTGTAATGGTTTGGGTACAGCCACTGCTACGTCATCATCGAGCTGGGGCCACTGCTGCTGCCACTGTCTGTTAGATAGGACCTTCAAACCCTGCTGGCCTTCTTGATAGTTCTTTGCCTATCAGTGGATCATTAGTTGGAGCATTTCCTTAGTCATAGAGCCTGGCCGTTCGTTGGGATGTTCTCAGTAGGAACTACGGTTGAAGATAACAGAATGGTTATTTAGACGTGAATGTGGTGGGGGGGGGGGGGACACCTCTTTCTTCTCGGGGGCTCAAGATTGTTTTGTTATTTTCTGATTCTTGAACTTTTAGCTCTTCTTAAGAACAGAGATCTGATTTTTTTTTTAAAGCTTTCCGATGACATTTGAATGTTGAAGTCTTTTGAAAATATTTACATTTTCCAAGCAGCTAGCAACACTCTCTGTCTTCTATAGTTCTCAAGATTAGGGAAAATAAGAGAAAGCTAGAGAGCTGGCAAGCAAGTGTATCATAACCTGGCAAAGACATTCCTGAGCAAAACTATATGGGTTTGAGCTTATTGGAACATTTGAAAGCAATTAAAATGCTTCCCCCCCCACCCCAAACTTATTTTTGTCCTTTTTTACTTTAAGCACACAGAGGCGTACAGCTGAAAAATAATATGACAAGCATGAATGAGTCATCAGGCGGATCAAGCCAAGAAGCTACTGTCAGGGGTCTTTATGGAATATACTGGATGGAATGTCTATCATCCACGCTTTGGCTTATCGGAGGGGTCAAGACCAGCCCTTTAAGAAAAACTGATCAGCTTCCCAATATTCAAATTCCTACTTTTTGACCTGACACAGAATATCCTGCCTTGTGTCAAAAATACCATCTTCCAAACTATACCGTCTTCCAAACTGTGGGGATAGACACTGAAAAGAGGCCTATGATGCAACTATATATAAAGTGTGTGTGGAACACACGTAAACGGAAGATAGTAGAAGCCACGGGAGATGAATCAGAATTATTCAAGATAACTCCACAATGAGCTCGAAGAATATCATTAGGTCTACGGACCTGCCTTATTTTAAATACAAGCGCTCTCAAACTTTACAATACCTCGTAGGAAAAATTACAGGATGTATACTCCAGTATGCAGTCGACAAGTCCGTAAAAATGCCACTTTATTTTTATGATTGGAAGCCTTACTGTTCATTGTAGAAAATTTGAAAACCGCAGAAAATACCCCGAAAGCTGACACCAAACACTCAGAAACAGCCACGGTTCCTACGTTGCTGTGTCTCCCTGCACCTTTATTCATTTGTTTGTTTGTTTATTTTCCCTGCACCTTTTTAAAAAAGACACAGCATTTGGTAGGATCGTGCTTTGTCCTCATCTGAGGGTTCACAGTGACGGTTTTTCTCAGGTGTTAAATAATGTCAGATTCTCCAATCACGTCTTGTTTTCTTTCTCTTTTAAAATCTACAAAATATGAATGCTGTACAGACCCCCAACCGGCTCACCCATCCGCCTTCCACATACAACACCTTCTGGTCAGGGAGGGTGGTGCAGAATATCTCTGAAAAGTGAAACAGAAAAAAAAAAAAAAAAAAA
>NW_026057578.1:8571051-8616941 GCF_023721935.1 Panthera uncia | reverse complement strand
CCCCCCCCCCCCCCCCCGCTTTATCTTAAGATATTTCAGAGCAAATTATCTGGGAATAAAGACCACAAAAGGGGTATTCACGTTGTAAAGGTAAACCAAATTGAGAGGGTAATTGTCTCCTTAAAAAAAAAAAAAAAAGTCTTAGCTCTGGTCTTGGTGACTTGGAGGGAGGGCCCTGGGTGGCTGGAGAACCACAGTGGGAGGGGTACCGAGTTTCTCTGTGTACCCTTTGTGCTTCCTGAATTTGATATCAGAAGAGGGCATTCACTTCTTTTAAAAATACAGACGTAGATTTTTTAAGTACATATGTCTGAATTGCAGTCTTAAGGGATCAAGCGCATTAAAGAAAAAACGTAACCACCTCTGTCTCCCGAGGTTCCTCACCTCCTCCTCTCACCTTCCACTTTAGAATCAAACGGCACTAAAAACAGAACACCTGCTCCATTTTGACCATGAGTACGTTGTCAGAGAGGCCTTGAAGGTGCCTTCCCAAGTGGATTACCTGGCCACATAAAAGAGAGACAGGTAATTTATGAAAGGACTCTTCGTGGCATTTGTACTTTGTCTATTTCCAGCCTGTTTCAGCTTTCTCGGGACCCACCCGACCTCGAGGATGGTGAGCGGGCTCCTGGGAGTGAAACCGATGTCCGATTTGTCGATTTGTCGCAGTCCAGAGCGAGATGCTACGGTGAGCTCCACCTGAGGGCTTCCTCCACGCCTTCCCACTCCGCCGTGTGGGATTAATTCAGAGATTTTCTAAAGTATTTACTTAGACGCACTCTCCTTCTGAGTCAGTATGGACTTTGTTCATCCCATTTCCTTGAAATATGTCCACCTTCATGGGTGAACACAGGAGCGCGCTTTCTTCCAGAGCACACGTGGATAGTATGTATTTACAGAGATGTCAAACAGACAGACATACAAAAAACAAAACATGTAATATTTGAGCTTCCCTCCCAAAGGGAGGACAGGTGCTTCTCTGGCTTGTAGTAAACGTTGCAAGATTGGTAATTTGATACATAGCGTGAGAATCCACTGCGGGGCGTCTCTCTTTTTTGTCTTTCTTTCTCTCTTCTCATCAGACTGTGTGTCTGGCTTGGAGAACCAGCCAGGGACCCAGGTAGTGGTGAGCCCAACAACCTGCCACACCAGACTCAAGTGACAAAAAGTCTGATTGCGCAATATTCTCAGCAGGTTGGCTTTCCACGTTCTAGAAAACGTTTTTAATGGGTTTGAGATCCTTTCACACTAAGCACTTTGGGCTTGAACTGTCGTGCCTTGTCATGAAGTTGTGTTTGGAACTGTGGTGAAAGTCGGGATTTTTCTCTTCCTCCTCTTTTTTTTTTTTTTACCCCCCCCCCACCTTTAAAAACAAGATAAGCCCCGTATGCAAATAGAGTCCACAGCTACCACCACCGTCCTGGTTCTCAGCTTTATTTCTCCTGCTGCAGAGCCTGCCTTCACCCATTATACGCTATTTGCATACCTTTAACATTAGAAACATTTATTCCAGGAATGAGTCATTGGAGGCATCTTCTGCGTTTACAGCTCGGAAGCTGGATTCAGTAGCATTAATGCCAGAAGAATGGATGTCTTCTGTATTAAAAACCTCGGGATTGTTTGTGCGTAGAGAGAGACAGAAAGAGAGAGAGTTTCTGTTTTGTTTTTGTTTGTTTCATTTGAAGAGTGAAATGTGCTCAAATACATTAAAGATAATGCTTGAGATATATTTAGGTACATGCTTCACACCCTAAAGCAATATGCGGTATGAATGAGAATGTCTCACTCTGCGGGGAGAGAAATGGCAGACTATATACCCTTCCTGAGCCGGCTATAACCAGCCTCTCAAACAAGAGTGAGGGCTGAGTACCTTGAACATTTTTTCCCCCAGCTCTACTGCGATATAATGGACACACGACATTGTGGAAGTTGAAGGTGCACAACCTGTTGATCGGATACATTCGATTTTGACAGATGTCTTTTAATGGAAAAAAAAAAAAAAAAAGGAAAGAGAAAGACAACCCCAATGCTTTTCTCAGAGAGAACAGGAAGCCTGAAGGAGGAAGTATGTGACAGTTTATTTTTCAACAAGCACACAGTGTCAAGTGAATGAAATCCCTCTGGAAGCTGTAAAAAATGGAGGCTGGAAGGTGGCTGTGTTCAGGTAGCACAAAAGGCTTCTCAATATTTAGAACCTTTTTCTCAAAGCTAAGTTATTAATGAAATCCAATATTGTACTTTTCCAAAAGGAAACACTGAGTCATTCATGAAATGATCTAAGATTTCGAAACTTGCTTACACCATTTTTTTTTTTTCTCCTCCTTTCCTACCTGTGCCAAAAGCAGGCTCAGAAAAGCCAACCAGTAACTGTGGCCTAAATCCAGGGAGCCGGCCAAATTAGCCGAAGAATGGAGTAATTTAACAAAGACTCCCGATGCCCCAGAGGGTTCCTGTCTCACCCCATTGGCAGGCCAGAAAGGGCCTGCCAGCCTCCCTGGGTCCAGAGCCGAGGGGCCTCTGTCCCCGCCTCCCTCCGAGGGAGCCCGTGATTAACCAGTTCTGGCACAGCGGTTATTTGGCCATACCCCTGGCCTGCCTCCAAGTTTCGTGTGGAACAACAAATGGGCGTGGGCCCCCAGATAGGCAGGCCCGTGTTCCAAGGAGGCAGTGAACACTCACGGCCAAGAGCCCTGCACGATGTGGCCAGAGCTGGGGTACAGCCGAGAATGCGTTCGGGGAGGGAATGGCAGCTTCTCGGTCCGTTTATCGAGGGTGTCTCCACTTAGGCCATTAAATAGTGTCCAAAGACAGTCAACACGCGTGTGGGTCAGGAATAAAGTGTGAGTCAGGTCGTTCTGACCCCCTCCTCTCTCTCTTGCTGCGGAAGAGGGTTTCCAGGTACTTGATTATTTTATTTTATTTTATTTTATTTTATTTTATCTTATTTTATCTTATTTATTTCATTTGTTTCATTTCATTTCATTTATTTTAGGAGAGAGAGAGAGCACAAGGGGGAAGAGGGGCAGAGAAACAATCCCAAGCAGACACCATGCTCAGCACAGAGCCCTTTGCAGGGCTCGATCCCACGACCCTGGGACTATGACCTGGGCAGAAATCTAGAGTCAGACGCTCAACCGACGGAGCCACCCCAGTGCCCCGCAGGTACTTATTTTTAAAAGCATGACTTTCGGGGCGCCGGGGTGGCTCCGTCGGTTGAGCGTCTGACTCTTGGCTCAGGTCGTGATGTCACGGTTCATGAGTTCAAGCCCCATGGTGGGTTCTGCACTGACAGCATGGATTCGACTTGGGATTTTCTCTCTGTCTCTCTCTGTCTCTCTCCCTCTCTCAAAAATAAATAAACATTGAAAAAAATTAGTAAATAAAAACACGACTCTAGATCAGAGTACTTTAAGAATGACACCACCAAACTTTCTGAATAGGCACAGGGGAAAGCTCCCGTTTTCATCTTTACAAACACCCAGAAGTCCATGTAGATAAATCATGTAGACAAGGAAACAGTGCTTTGGTCCAAACAATACAGGAAACGCCTGGAATGGCGCCTCCTTAACACAACGCCCTATGTTTGCCTTGTACTATTCAAAGGATTTTACAGATACATTATCTTCAGACGACTCTGCGAGGTAGAAGGGGGAAGCGCACTTGCCCATTTTACAGATTAGGAAACCAAGGCCCAGAGAGGCCGTGGCCTTTCTAAGGCCACAAACTCAGTCAACTGCAGAGCCCGAACTTCGGTCCAGGACTCCTGACAAGGAGGCCCGATCCTCCCCCTCCTCGCCCCGTCCCTTGTAACCAGGCTCCGAATGTTCCCTTCCGTGTGATGTTCCCGGCTGTATGTCCGGGCTCTGTAGGCTCCCGGGTCTGTTGCTTTTGCCCCGCAGCCTGTGTTTCCAATTCCTAGGATTCCCAGGAATATTCAAAATCTTACTTCTGCCCCCTACTTTGAAGATTCTGGTCCTTTTTCGCAACGGGGGATGTACCTATTTGACCAGGAAGTGGTCCAGGCTCTGGAGTTCGTGTAGAATGACTTCCTCTTTTTCTCCCTGAATTTATTATGGTATTAATTTGATCCCAACACCTAAAAACAAAAAAACCCCAGACTCCGCACCGCGTACGAGGGACTTTTTAAAACAAAAGACTCTCCTCCACTAAGATGTTACTAACAATCACCAGGGATTTTAAATTTCCTGTGTGTGTGTGTGTGTGTGTGTGTGTGTGTGTGTGGCTCTTTCACACTTTTTTTTTTTTTAACAAAGATTTTTTTTTTTCCTGGTCATTTAGGAAGCAGCATATTTTTAAAAACTATCTTATTGTTTTTGTGTCGCTCACATGGGGTAGTTCATGGGCGGTTATCACTAACACCAGAAGGAAAAATATTGCAGACCTTCATGACAAACCATTACACTGACATAGGTCTGGCTTATTTAGAATATGCCCAGTAAGCACTGGTTAAAAATTGATGATTCGGGGCAGTCTTTCTCCACTGATTTTTGTAAAATACCTAGGAGACCTTGAACATTCTGTTACAGTTTTACAATCACGGAGAGGAGGACGGAAGGTGGTGTTCGCGAGGGATATTGCTTTATTACTCAGCTAAAAGTCCCTTTGGCTCTAAAAGTCCCTCCTCCCGGCTGCTGCAGGCTGGGAGAAGTCAGCATTTTCTCTCTCCCTTACTGGTGCTTTTACCATGCAGAAGAGACTCCATTTTCAAAATCTGTGAAAGAAAATCTTGTGCTTTTAGCGAATGACTTTCCCCCTAGTGGGCAGAGACCGCCCCCCCCCCGCCCCTTCTTTGCGAAGCAAGAGCCACTGGGTGAGAGCAATCTGTCACCAGCTCACGTGGCTGTGATAGAATGCCCTTTTACATGCTGTTCACCATGTCTCAGGCACTGTTGTGTGCTTTTATCTTTTTTTAATTAAAAAAAAATTAAGTTTATTTATTTATTTTGAGAGAGACAGACAGTGTGAGCAGAGGAAGGACAGAGAGAGAGAGGGAGACAGAGAATCCCAAGCAGGCTCCCCGCTGCCAGCACAGAGCCCGACACGAGGCTCGAACTCACGAACCAGGAGATCATGACCTGAGCCGAAGTCAGAAGCTTCACTGACTGAGCCACCTCGGGGGCCCTTTCTTGCACATTTTTAAATATACAAGGAATGTTTTTACTTATTTATTTAGTTTTAGATTTTTTTTTTTTTTAATTTTATTTTTGGGACAGAGAGAGACAGAGCATGAACGGGGGAGGGGCAGAGAAAGAGGGAGACACAGAATCGGAAACAGGCTCCAGGCTCCGAGCCATCAGTCCAGAGCCTGACGCGGGGCTCGAACTCACGGACCGCGAGATCGTGACCTGGCTGAAGTCGGACGCTTAACCGACTGCGCCACCCAGGCGCCCCTAGATTTTATTTTTAAGTAATCTCTACACCCAATTTGCCCAACATGGGGCTTGAACTCATAACCCGAAGATCAAGAGACAAACACTTCACCAACGGAGCCAGCCGGGTGCCCCAGAAATACCTCCTAATCTTTAAACACGCAAAGTGGTAAATGTGTCATCTTTTAGGAAGCAGGTTTGGATGCCAATAAACTAAACCACGAGTCGAAAAAGTGTCATTTTTCTTGGATAACTCAGACTTTTTCAGTGCCCTCATTCTGTACTGAATAACCATCCATGATGAAATAGAAAGAACATTAAGTCAAATTGTACCTATGTGGACTCTACGACTTTCCCTGGAAACTTCTTTCCTGGGGCCAAATTCCTAATATGGGTTCTGTTCTCATGGTTATCTCTTCTTCCTCCTCCTAAACAGAAAGTGCGAAAATAAAGGACTCGGTTTTTAAACACACACACACACACACACACACACACACACACACACATTTTTAAATGCAGCACACACACTATGCATATTACAGTGCAGTTTTAAAAAGAGAAAGAAAAACTGTCTCTGCAACATAAGGGAAGTATGCAGCACTCACACAGGTCATTAAGACTTGCCTTTATTATCATGTTGCTAACCACTAAGGGACACATGCAATGCTGTGACAAGCATAATTTAATTATGCTTTCCATTCGGTGTTGTTTGAAAAGACCTGAAGGCTCTCACCGTAAAGTAAACCCAGTGCACATCCCACAAGAAAAAGTGGAAATGATTTCACCGAATGAAGGAACTCAGCGAGCTTTTTCCTTCTTATCGAGCAAAATGGATTTACACCGATAAGCCAGACCCCGTGAGCGCCAAATGCTGCCCCGGTGCCTTCACAGCGAAGTCGCCTCCCCCCCACCACACACAGGAACACAGGATGTTTACTCTTCACCCAAACCTTAACCAAAGGAAAATACAGCAAACGAGTCATCTGTGTAAAATCCATGGACTTCTTACGTCTTTGGCATTCCAGATCTTGGATTCAAATAAATAAAAATATTTACGAAGCGATTCATCTGTAATCTGAGTGAAATCATGACCGTGTGCAATATATGAAAATCGTACCCCCCTGGACAGCCATTCAACAGCATACTTCGATTGCAGACCTACTCTGCTGGGCAGTATTTTAGGGGAAGGCGGTCTATTGAGTCCTTTAAGACTCACAGTCCTTGGGGGCTCCTGGGCAGCTCAGTCACCTAAACATCCAACTTCCGCTCAGGTCATGAGCTCAAGGGTTCGTGAGTTCCAGCCCCACATCAGGCTTACCGCTGTCAGCACAGAGCCCGCTTCGGATCCTCTGTCTCCCTCTCTCTCTGCCCCTCACCCCCCCCCCCCCCCCCCCCCCCCCCCCCCCCCAGCTTGCGAGCATGCTCTCTCTCTCTCTCTCAAAAATAATAATGATGATAATAAATAACTACACATAAAAAAAAGACTCACAGGTCCTTGAAACCATACTTACTTTCTTACAGCCATGACAAAATGGAAGTCTTGCAAACTGTGGCCCGGCACCTTCCTTTTGTTTTTGTTTTTCTTCTTCACTGAAAATGTATCGCGCGCCTACGGTGTGCCAGAATCCGGGTTGGTGCAGAAATGCAAACTTGCACGCACAAAAAGGTCCTGGCCAGAGGCAAAGTTCTATTTAGCCGGGTCGACAGACATTAAACAGGCGAATTCTAGTGGAATCCAACCATTTGTAATCATCTGGATTACGAACAGCTTGATTAAGGATGCATAGTGGCCAGGCCCTCCCTGGGAGACTAGGGGTCACTCGCATTCTGAGTGTTACCCCAGGGGAGTTAGATGCAGGAGTCCTGAGCCGCACCCTGCAGGAAGTCTTTAACTACAGTTGGAATAAGTAATCAGAAAAATTACACGGCACTGGGGCGGCCGGCTTCTCCCCGAGGAATAAGGGTCAGTACTTGGGCCCTGTGATACTTTTCAGGGCCCACAAACATGTTTTTATTTTAATTTCTCCCAAAGCCAGAAGAAAAATGAATCTGACAATAATGAATATATAACAATAGTCCAGCCGGGGTTATATGCATCTTTAGGCCAATGCCATGGCAAAATAGAATTTTTAATATCCTTTTTTTGGAGGAAGGGATTCACAAAGGCTAAATAATACTGTGGGTCCCTAACTGCTATGGTTTAGCCCTGGTGCTATGGGAATATATATACAAGGGATCTGATCCCGGGGGTGCCGGGGGGTGGAGAAGGCTTCCAGGTAGAAGGGACCATGGAGCTGATATCTTCAGGGAGAAGAGAAACCAGCTATGCTACAGGCAGTGTAGGGAGGAATGAGCAGGGGAGGTCAGAAAAAGAAGAGGTTTCTAAGGAGAGGGAACAGAATGTGCAAAGGTCCTGAGGTAGGAAGGAGCATTTTTCATATCCACTGGAATTTAGGCTCCATGCTTGTTCCATTCTCAGCCTGAAAGGTGCCTGACCCACAACAAGCATTCAATAAATATGTGTTGAATGAATCGGGACCTTGTCTCTTTTTCACAAGGGTGTGACAGCCCACCCTAGCTTTATCTCTCCTTCTGAAACCTTCCTAATCAATATTGTCTCTCTGTCCTGTCTTCACAGCTTATGAGCTGTGTGACCTTGGACAAGTTGCTCAACCTCTCTGTGCCCCTTCTGTTTACTCACACTCACCTGTAAATAACCCTCGATCTTTCTGTGAGGACTATCTTAGTTAATATGTGTAAAGTACTTAGAACAATGTCTGGTACATAATAAGCACTCAATACATGCTAGTTAGTTTTATTATTTAATCACATCTTACTAATCTTATATTCGTGTATCTTTCAGTAAAATGGAAAAATCCTTTATGTGCTGATTCGATGACTTTTACCTTGCTTCTCTCAAAGCAATTAGCACGATCCAACCCACAGAGTAAATATTCAATAAATATTAGGGAATTGATAAAAATAAAATTTAGCAACGATATTAATTAGGATCAGAATCAGTTGTAAGTAACAGAAAAACGAGGTAAGAGTTTATTTTGCCCCACAGATTTGTGTCTAACATTGTGTGACACTCCATCATGTCAGAACCTGTCCCTTTCTATTTTCTTGCTTGGCCAGCCTTTCATGTGGCTCCAGCCTCAGGACCCACCCTTGCTGCTCAAGCTCCAGCCATCAGACCACATTCCAGTAAGCAGAAAGAATGCAGGGAGGTCAGAAAAAGAGACATGTTCCCTTAAAGACAATTCCAGGAAGTCCTCTATACCACTCCCCCTTACAGACCATTGGTTAGAATATAGTCACGTAGCTACCCCCCAGAGCAAAGGAAGGCTTGCTTGATAGAAGTATTCTTCTATCTGGGTGGCCATGTGCCAGCTAAAAGTTGGGATTCTATTACTGACAGAGAAGGGGAGACAGATATTGGGGCCACTGTGGTCTCTGTCCTGGCGGCCTGGCCAGTTGAGTTTGACACGTGATACTCCAGAGAACGGGAATGATCTCAGCCCTCTCAAAGGAAGCCGGTCACATTGGGCCTGGCTGTGATTTTTATAAAAGCACTGTTTTATGTTCCTCCTCAAACTCTAATAATACCTTTAGAATTGACGGCTCTCCATTTATAAATGTCCGCGTTCGCTAATGATGCAACTCCCTGAGGAAGAAAGACAAATGCATAAAGCCAGATGATTGCGTAACTTTTACAAAGGTTTTCTTATATATGTACAATTTCAAGCAAAAGAGAGAGGAGGGAGTAATGACTTTCCATCTACCCATTCTACAGTTTCTGCAACTATCAACTCATGAACCCTTGTGTTATCCATTGACCGAGCCACGCAGGTGCCCCATCAAAAAGTTTTTAATGTGATAGAAGGTTTTTTGCCAGTGTTTGAATTTCCCTTACTGTCTCAAAAAAAAAAAATAAATAAATAAAAATAAAACAATAATAATAAAATAAAATAAAATAAAATAAAATAAAATAAAATAAAATAAATTTCCTTCATTGTTTCATAGGTTTTTGTTTTTTGTTTTTTATTTTTTTAAGTTCATCTGTTTGAGAAACCATCAAGGTCTTGTCTACGGCCATACCACCCTGAAGGTGCCCGATCTCGCCCGCTCTCGGAAGCTAAGCAGGATTGGGCCTGGTTAGTACCTGGATGGGAGGAACCAACAAGGTGTTTCCAGTGTGGTCGGACGGCATGCCTCTAAGTACCTTTTAATCTGGCTGCACAGCTCAGCACCGTAGCCACTGGCCACATGTGGCTATTTAAATAAACTTATTTTAATTAAATAAAAAATTCAGTCAGCCACACAAGCCACATTTGAAGGGTTCAACGGCCGCGCGTGCTGTGCAATAGCACCTACCACGCGGGACGGTGCAGACAGAGAATATTTCCACCGGTGCCGGAAGTTCCGCTCCAACGGAAGAGCACCGCTCTAGAGGATGCCCGACCCCTTTTTTCCCTGCAACTTATTTGTTGAAGAAGCTGAGGGTGTTTGTCATGTAGAGAGCCACACATTTTAAACTCTGCTGATGGAGGGGCGCCTGGGTGGCTCAGTCCGTGAAGCATCTGACTTGGGCTCGGGTCACGGTCTCCCCGCTCGTGGGTTTGAGCCCCGCGTTGGGCTCTATGCTGACAGCTCGGACCCTGGAGCCCGCTTCGGATTCCATGTCTCCCTCTCTCTCCGCACCTCCCCACTCACACCTGCCCCCCCCCCTCAAAAATAAATCAACAGAAAAAAATTTAAACTCTGCTGATGGCAACCCCTCATGGTCAGTTAACATGCTTCTCTGTCTTCTGTGTTCCCCATAAACCAGCAGTTAGACTTTACCACCTTGATCCAATTCAGAGTTGATTCCTTGGGGTGGAATAAGATGACAGGGCAACCCGATTGTAGGTAGTGTGTTAGAAAAAAAAAAAAAAAAAGCACACAGAGAGATCAAAATCTGGAAGGACGTACACCAGAACATTATCAGTAGTTATTCTGGGGAACTAGAATGACCTTATTTTTTGCCTGATTCTTGCTGATCTCTATGCCATTACTTATTCCACAGTGCGCACGCCTTTCTAATGAAAAGTAAGCAATACCTGCTATTTACCGCAAAAACAATGTGCCAAGCACTGTGCGCCGCGATTCACTTACATTAGCTCATGGAATCCTCGTGACAATTCTATGAGGTCATTAGGATCTCTGCTTTGCAGTAAACACTCAGAAACATTAAGTACCTTGTCCCAGGTCACGTAGTCAGTATTTGGTGCGGTCCGGATTTAATCTCTCCAACTGCCTGACTCTCGAGGGATTCTGATGTTGGGCAGTGTGGTGTGCAGCCTGAGAGACTTAGTTTCTGGAAAATCCCGTCAGGTTATTCCTAGGCGGACCCAGGTCTGGGAACCGAACCACATCCCTGCCCAACCACACGACGCCGCCCTCCACAAACATGTCGTCTCCCCCCCGCTCCCCCCTGCTCTCAGCTGGAAAGCAGTCTACGTCTGGCACGTTCGAAGCATAAAGCCTGACGCCTGCCCCGAGCGTCTGCTCCAAAAAGGCACCTTGGAGGCCATGCTTGAGACTAGATGCCACCCGACTTCCGGCTTCGTGTGGGGCGTCCACTTGTGACACGCTGTTAAGACCGGACAGGAAAGATGGGGAGTGTGTGCTGACGTGTGGATGTGCGCGTGTACGTACGACGTCTGGGCAAACGGCCGGGGAAGCTCTCCCTAAAGCAGGGATTGACGCACGAGGGACCCAGGGCTCGAATCCAGCCCACTGCCTAAGCATGCTTTTTCCATTTCCAGCCTGTTGGAATAAAACCATTTTTAAAGAGGACAAAAATCTCGTGACACGTGAAAATTACAGGACAGCCCCTTTCAGCGTCCACAAATAAAGTTTTATTGGCACACAGCGCCGCTCGTTGTTTGCGGTCTGCGGTTGCTTTGGCACGGCAATGGAAGGGTTAATTGTTGCCCCAGCGACCACGTGGCCCAAATGCCTAACATGTTTACTCTGACTATAGGAGCAGGTGACACAGTACATTCGAAGGCCTGAGGAGGGACCGTGCCCGGTGTATTCCTGGCAAGACGAGGACCTGGTGGTGATGGGAGCAGAGCGGACGAGGGCAGAAAGCACGGGGGACCAGATCCCACGCAGTCAGTCCATCATAGGGACTGGGGTCCGAGCCTGAGCAAGACGGAAGCCAGCGCGGTTGTGTGGTGAGAGGTGTTCCGGTCTGGCTTCTTTTAACAGATTTCCCTATTTTAAGAACAGACTGAAAGGGGGTGGGGGAGAATAGAAACAATGAATCCAGCTCTGAGAGCAGAGCTCTCCGAGAAGCTATGCAAGACGTGATGAGGGGTTGAACCAGGAAAGTGGTAGAATTGCTGGGATGTATCTAGTGGGATTCTTTTTTTCTTTTAAGATTTTTAATTTTCCAAGTAATCTCTACACCCAACATGGGGCTTGAACTCACAACCCCAAGATCATGCGCCACTGACTGAGCCAGCCAGGCGCCCCTAGCTAATGGAATTCTTTTTGTTGTTGTTGTTAATGTTTATTTATGTTTGAGAGCGAGCGAGCAGGGGAAGGGAAGAGGCAGAGGGAGAGACAGAATCCCAAGCAGGGTCCATGCTGTCAGTGCAGAGCCCAACACGGGGCTCAGTCCCACGGACCATGAGATCGTGACCTGAGCCGAAATCAAGAATCAGATGCTTAACCAACCGAACCCCCGAGGCGCCCCTAGTTTTCTACTTTTCATAGCCTGCATTGTCTAACCAAAGACTATCTAACCCCTCTACCACCTACACCCTCCGTTGACACGTCTTTGGTCACAACTGTAGGCTTAGGAGCTCAACGCTAGACAGGCATGCGGCAACGAAGGGGATCGTGAGCAAGATGTCACATCTTCAGAGACAGCAAGAAACAATTTTGTGTCCTTGCAGCTTAGTAAGATAATCAGGGGGCACCTGGCTGGCTCAGTCAGGGGGGCACGTGACTCCTGATTTCGGGGTCACATGTTCAAGCCCCATGTGGGGTGTTGAGGTTACTTAGAAAATTGCTTAAAAAAATGATAAATTACAAAAAATATATAATCAGGATGTGCAACTATAAAACCTGGTGAGGGGCAGATGCTCGTTGGACACACCCTTTCCAGTTTCTGGCTTGTTCGCTCTGTCATTTGGAGGAAAGGGGCTTCCTCTTGGGTATTTGGCAAAGCAAGTTTTGGTATTTTCCTGTCTGGGCAAAAATACACCAGGAGAGGAGATCTTCCAGAGATATGTGAGTTGCAGCCAAACAAAGTGGCTTTCTGTGGGTCTCTGCCAGAAAGGAGAATCAGCTGTCATCTATTCCTAAAATAAAAGTCCCTTGGAGAAGGAAAAAAGGGGGGAGGGGAATGGCAATTATGTTGAAAGTACAGAATTTAGCCTCTTCTCCGCCATGGTGGTGGGAGTGGTTAATTGTTACTCGCTATGTCTTTTTCTTTACCTTTTTTTTTTTTCTAATTTTTAATTTTAGAGAGAGAATGTGAGTGGGGGAGAAGGGCAGAGGAAGGGAGAGAGAGAATCTTATGCAGGCCCCAGACTCCGCGCAGAGCCCAGTGTGGGGCTCGATCCCCCAACCCCGGGGATCATGACCTGAGCCGAAATCAAAAGTCAGACGCTCAACCCACTGAGCCACCCAGGTGCCCCTTGCCAGATCTTCTCACAAGACTTTTAGGATCAAGCTATTCCTGGCCAGGAAACAAAACCAGAATTGTCCCATTCCCCAGTGGATTCAGATGAAAACTAGTAATAAAATCAAGGACAAGTACAGGGGCGCCTGGGTGGCTCAGTCAGTTAAGCGCCTGACTTCGGCTCAGGTCATGATCTCCCAGTTTGTGAGTTTGAGCCCCGCACTGGGCTCTGTGCTGGCAGCTCAGAGCTTGGAACCTGCTTTGGCTTCTTCGTATCCGTCTCTCTCCGCCCCTCCCCCGCTTGCACTCTGTCTTGTCTGTGTTTCTCAAAGATGAGCACACATTTTAAAAAATAATAAAATAGGGGCGTCCGGGTGGCTCAGTTGCTCGAGCGTCCGAATTCAGCCCAGGTCACAATCTCACAGTTCGTGAGTTCGAGCCCCATGTCGGGCTCTGGGCTGACAGCTCAGAGCCTGGAGCCTGCTTCAGATTCTGTGTCTCCCTCTCTCTCTGCCCCTCCCCTGCTCATGCTCTGCCTCTCTCTGTCTTAAAAATAAATAAAACATTAAAAATATTTAAAGAAAATGATAAAATGAAATAAAATGAAATGAAATGAAATAAAATAAAATAAAATAAAATAAAATAAAATAAAATACAGTACAACTCCAAGAGGAGGCATTGGAGAAGTACCAGGCTGGGTCTATAAGAGATCACACATGAGATGAGACACATATTTATGCCGCATGAAAGTCACACGCTCGTATCCTATCATTCTGTAAACATGACTCCTACCTGAACAATAGACATATTTTATCAGGGAAATGATTTTTCTCTGTCCCTATGCTTCTGCACTAGTAGGTTTGTTCAGTAATAAATATGTGAGACTTCTGTTTGTAAGAAAAGAAAAAAGTACAGAATTCAGAATGGATGCTAGCAGCAACACAAAGGGGGGATTGTTAAGGGCAGTGAACCTGTTCTGGATGATGGTGTATGGTGGGTATATACCATTATGCATTTTTCAAAATCTATAGAACTACAACATAAAGGGTGAACCTTAATGTAATCGATGGATGTTAGTTAATAATCAGGTATCCGTATCGGTCCATCAGTTGTATCAAATGTGCCACACGAATGCAAGAGGTTAATAAAGAGGAAATTACGCAGGGGAGGGGTGGCGTGCATATGGCAACCTTCTGGACTTTCTGCTCTATTTTTCCGTATACCCACAACCACTCTAAACAGTAAGGTCTATTAATTATGACAAATAAAACTTTAAAGGGCGCACTTTTTAATGAGAGCAAACCTTGGTGTTACTGTCATACAGATGGGAAATAGAAACCTTTTAAGGCATAGCTATCTCTTGAGAGGATGAGGTGGAAAACAATGTCAGCCGCCATGCCTTAATTTGGAATATTGATCCACTGTTCTGGAGTTTGAACTGTATGCGAGTTTGCTTTTGTTGTTGTTGTTCTCAGTATTTTGTCATCCAAAGAAAGCCCACAGAGAGCTGTGACTCTTAAAAGACGGTATGAAATGTTTCAACAACGGACAAACCTCAGACTTCCTGTATTTCTGTAACTTGTAGCTTTCCCTTCCTTCTTTTAATTTGTTAATGATCTCTCTTCTGTCACACGTCCCCAACTAGATCAGTGGATCAAAGGTGAGGCTTTGCTAAGTAATCAGTGTAATTTCAGCCATGTAGCCAGCTATTAAAAACAGACCTATAGGGTTTTCAAGGACAACCAAGGTATTGATTTCACACCAAAAATTCATGCAGTAATACACCAGGGCCAGTGTTTCTAAACCATCACCTTTCCTTATTCATTGGGTCCCTAGTGAAATCCTGCACGGCTCAGAAAAGGCAAATCCACCCAGACTCCCTCCCCCACCCGCCCCCAGCCCAGTTCCTGCCTGCAAGAAAAGAATTTCACTCTTATAAATTAGACAAGGGGAGAGAAAACTCATTTTTTCGACAAGCATTTTTATTACTTTTTCTTTTTACAGATGTGTCTTCCTATGCATTAATTTTCCTTCCCAGTTATTACACTTGTATGTGGATTTTTTTTTTTTTTTAGAGGACACATCTCTTATGTAATTTGTTTTGTATTTCTGGAATGAGGAAACTTTTTTACTCATATTGTTAAAATCTACACAAGGCACCCGTGTGATAGATCACCCTGAGCCTTGGAAGGAAATGATTCACCACAATACTGTAACCGAAAGTGTTCTAATACCAGGGAAGAAGGTAGGTCATTTAACTGTGTCACCTGCACAGAGCAGCTATGGGGGCATCAGAGCCTTCTCAGCTTAGCCTTTGCCCTCAGAACTGCTCTGCGCCTGGTGTAGCCTTTTCCCACCAGCTCTGTTCCTGTTCTCTGGTTCCTTTCTCCAAATATATTAAAAAAAAAAAAAAAATTGATGCTGGGAACTCTATTTTTAAGTTTTAAGAGAAACCTGCAACTTTGCGATTTGTTAATTATCCACATCCATTCATCTGCCTCCAAGGTCCTTCTCAGGCTACTCTCTACTCTCTCTCTCTTTTCTTTTAATACTTTTTTTTAAGGTTGTTGTTTTTTTTTTTTTTTAATTTATTTAAGTAATCTCTACACCCAACATGGGGCTGGGACTCACAACCCCGAGATCAAGAGTGCATGCTCCTTGGACTGAGCAAGCCAGGCACCCCTCAGGTTACTCTCTTCTAATTTTGTACCTAAATTTGTTGGGTGAATAAGTGAATAAAACCAGAAATGCCCAGAATAAGTCCAGAGTTGTAAAAATGAAACACATCTATTAACAAATAAAATAAATAGGGGCACCTGGGTGGCTCCGTCGGTTAAGCGTCCGACTTCGGCTCAGGTCACGATCTCGCAGTTTGTGAGTTCGAGCCCCGCGTCGGGCTCTGTGCTGATGGCTCGGAACCTGGAGTCTGCTTCGGATTCTGTGTCTCCCCCTCTCTCCGCCCCTCCCCCACTCTCTCTCAAAAATAAATAAACATAAACAAAAAAATTAAGCAAATAGATCACCGTTGATGGAAAATTATCTAAATATTTTACACTCTGAGATTCAAGTTGCTGCTTTAATTCTTCTTATTCCACGTGGAAGTGACTATGTGTTTGATTTGATCCATGTGTTTTGAACAAACGTGCTAAAATTAGGTAGGGCTGTAATATGACTTCCATGAGTTCTTTCCTTTATAAAAAAAATAAAATAAAATAAACTATATTGCATAACTGCATTGGTAGAAAAACAAATATATTAAGCATTAAAATTTTTTCTTCAATCTAAAAGGTCATGATTTTAATAAATTTTAAATAGATACTTCTGATTTTAATAGATACTAAAACGAGGACACCTTGGCTGGCTCTGTTTGTGGAACCTGTGACTCTTGATCTCTGGGTCCTGAGTTTGAGCCCCAAACGTGGGCGGGGAGATTACTTAAACAAAACAAAACAAAACAAACCCCCAAACTATTTTGTGGGCCTGCTGTGTCTAATGGAGAAGTCTTCCCCGGAGAAATGTCATTTTATAGAAACATAGATTAAATAATCGTAAAACCAGTGACAGAAGACAGATTTGAAAAAAAATATTTTTAAAAAGTCTGTCAGGGGGCGCCTGGGTGGCGCAGTCGGTTGAGCGTCCGACTTCAGCTCAGGTCACGATCTCGCGGTCCGTGAGTTTGAGCCCCGCGTCGGGCTCTGGGCTGATGGCTCGGAGCCTGGAGCCTGCTTCCGATTCTGTGTCCTCCTCTCTCTCTGCCCCTCCCCCGTTCATGCTCTGTCTCTCTCTGTCCCAAAAATAAATAAACGTTGAAGAAAAAAAAAATTTAAAAAAAAAGTCTGTCAGTGAATTATGAAAAACATTTATATTTTTTTAAAAAAACCTTCAATATAAAATAAAAATCAACTGAATGCTCATACTAGGGGAATATAAATAAATTTTGGTACCTCAATGGAATATTATTCCCTCACTGAGAAAATCAGTTTTCAATAACCATTTTTTAATGTATTTGAAATGCCAAAAAAAATTTTTTTTTAATTTTTTAAAATGTTTATTTATTTTTTGAGAGACAGGTTGACAGAGTGTGAGCAGGGGAGGGGCAGAGAGAGACAAGGAGACACAGAACCCGAAGCAGGCTCCAGGCTCCGAGCCGTCAGCACAGAGCCCGACGCTGGGCTCGAACCCACGGACCGCGAGATCACGACCTGAGCCGAAGTCAGACGCTCAACCGACTGAGCCACCCAGGTGCCCCTCACACAAAACAATTTTTTAATGGATTTTCTCCCTAGAGTTAGTGAAGGTCTATGGAAATACTCACTTAATGGGTAAACCAGCATTGACTTTTTGGAACATTTTGGAAGACATATTGGTGACATCTATTGAAATGTCAATTTGCGTACAGTCTCCAACTCACAAATTCCACGTCCGGGCATTTATTCTATAAATTCCTTTCCACAAGTGTGCAAATATAGAAAGTCATATCGTTGACTAACCAGAACAGCAGAGAGCCAAGAAGGAAATGGCCATCATTAGTGGTTACATAAATGGTTATATAAATGATGGTCTGTTTTCACTATGGAATACTATGAAGTCATTAAGAAGAGTAACATAGATATGTCATAACATGGCTCATTGACCAGGATTGCATCACCTACTTATTTCTAAGCTACTGGTGGTCGGTCAGGTGGGTTTTTGCTCTCCAGAGGACGTTTGCAATGTCTGGAGACATGTTCTGTTGTCCCAGCTAGGGTGGATGGGGGCGGGGGGTGGCATACCCCATCTAGAGGGTAGAGGCCAAACATCCTACAAGCACAGGGCAGCCCTACAACAGAATGATCCAGCCCCAAATGTCGAAAGTCCTGAGGTTGAGAAATGTTATTCTAAACTGATCACTGGCAAGGATAATGGGACATCCAGATTTGCGTGTTAGATGAATCAAATTTTACCTTCTGGGACAAGGGTGGGTCCAGCCTTCACTCTGAAGAAAAACACCCAGAGACAGTCATGGTTCTGTGAACAAGAAAGAACAGAATAGTTGCTGTGTTGTGGAAACAGCCAACAGCATCTGCCACAAACATAGAAAACAGCGGACAATATAAAACAAAGAATAGTTTCATGTGTACGTAAAATACTGCGAGGGTATATGCACTCACACCATTCGGGTCCTGAGCTGAGGAAGAGTAAAGGTGCGAGTGATGCTTATTTTCTGGGTTTGTACTGCTCTGCTTTGTACTGTAAACATTTTCTGCAATGACCATGCCTTACTTTTATTATTAGAAAAAAATACAAAAATATTTCCGTTACATTTATAGCTGAAATATGAATCTGGCAACAATATAGTTCTTGAGGTGTTTTTTTTTTTCCATGATGCTGCCATTTTCTCAAGTTGGTGGATGAAATTTAAAAACAAGTGAATGCTTCTACGAAACTTGAATACATCTGACAAAAATCTTGATTTTCCAGATTACAGCTGAAACGGAGTTAAGTTGATACAAATATTCAGCTTGTTTCTTTATCTTTTTTTTTTTTTTTTTTGCTTTGGGTAATTTTATTTTCCATATATAGCCTTGAATGGAAAGAGGAGTAAACGGAAGTCAGAAAGTCTGGCTTCTCGCACCAGGCACACGGACCTGGGCAAGTTGTTCGTCTGGCATGATCACAACAGCACCCAGAGGCAATGGGATCACCGTCTGGAAAAAAATATCTGCACTCCCGTGTTCAGGGCAGTGTTATTCACGAAAGACAAGATATGCAAACACCTAAGTGACCACCAGGTTACAAATGGATAAA
Source organism: Panthera uncia (assembly GCF_023721935.1). Taxonomy (NCBI): domain Eukaryota; kingdom Metazoa; phylum Chordata; class Mammalia; order Carnivora; family Felidae; genus Panthera; species Panthera uncia. The sequence goes on along the minus strand of NW_026057578.1, from coordinate 8,598,083 downwards.
GGGCAAGTATATATGATACACAATGGAAATATTATATTGGAATATATATCACGGAATATATATCTATATTTCCCCTATATATTATAACGGGATATTCTGGGATGTTCATGCTCTGAAATATTATTCAGGCAGGAAATCCTGCCGTTTGCAACAGCATGGATGAAACTGAAAGGTTTTATGCTGAGTGAAATAAGCCAGACAGAGGGAGCTCATTACTATACGGTATCACTTGCATGGAGAATTTTTTTCTAACTGAACTCATAGAAACAGAGTGTAAACTGATGATTACCAGGGGTTGGCGGGGGGCCGGGGTGCCTTTAGGGTGGGGGCAGAATGAGGAGATGCAGGTCAAAGGGTACATCTTACAGTTAGAAGTAAAGTCCAGCATGGTGACTATAGTTAATAATACCGTATTACTGGGGCGCCTGGGTGGCTCAGTCGGTTGGGTGACCAACTTCGGCTCAGGCCACGATCGCGCAGTTTGTGAGTTCGAGCCCCGCGTCGGGCTCTGCGCTGACAGCTTGGAGCCTGGAGCCTGCATCGCATTCTGTGTCTCCTCCTCTCTCTGCCCCTCTCCTGCTCACATTCTGTGTCTCTGTCTCTCAATAATAAATAAACGTTAAAAAAAAGATTTAAAAAAAATAATACCATATTACTGTCTATACTTGAAATTTACTGAAAGAGTAGATTTTTTAAACTTTATTTATTTTGAGAGAGAGAGAGAGAGAGAGAGAGAGAGAATCCCAAGCAGGCTCCGTGCTGTCCGTGTGGAGCCCCTGCGGCTCTTGAACTCTCGTGAACCTCGAGGTCATGACCTGAGCTGAAGTTGGACCTTTAACCGACTGAGCCACCCAGGTGCCTCACTAAGAGAGCAGATCTTAAGGGTTCTCACACGTACATAAAAGGTAGCTGTGAGGTGATGAAGGTGTCACCTTGCTTATGGTAATCGTTTAACAGTGTATATACAACAGCAAACCACCCCTTTGTATATTTTAAATATATTACCATCTTATTTGTCAATTACACCTCGGTTAAGCTGGGGGAAAACGATCGCAGCAAACACCTCCATGGACCCTGCTGTGTGCTGAGCACTGTTCTATGTACTTTACAGCCATTTGCTCACTGAGTCCCCGGAGCTACTTTGTGAGGCAGGTGCTACTATGTTCCCGTTTCACACAGGTAGACTCAGAGCTCTAGCGCCTTTCTCATGCTCACAGAGCTAAGCGGTGAGTGGGAGATTTGAACCCAGGCGTTCAGGGTCAGTATGCCTCAGGATATGCTGGGGCACTATGTTGGCCTCCTAACTCGTCACTTACCCAGCGTCTTGGTCCCCGTCAATCTCTCCTATTCCCTTCTTGCCACAAAAGTCATTTTTCTATAAAATTTTTTTTATGTTTTTATTTTATTTTTGAGAGCGAGAGAGAGAGACAGAGAGACAGAGCATGAGTGGAGGAGGGGCAGAGAGAGAGGGAGACACAGAATCCGAAGCAGGCCGCAGGCCCCGAGCTGTCAGCACACAGCCCGACGCGGGGCTCGAACCCACGAACTGTGAGATCGTGACCTGAGCCGAAGTCAGACGTTTAACCGAGCCACCCAGGCACCCCAAAAGCCATTTTTCTAGAACACAATTCCTGTCACTCACCTTCTTGGAATGTCTCAGTGGCTTCGGATTCCTGCTGCAGGGACTCAGCCCCAACATTGCAGGTTGGGCACTGGTAGCTAAATACGGCTCGCTGAGAGGTGCCATGGGTTCTCACAGTGATCTCGTGTGTGTGTGTATGTGTCTGGTTTCACTTTTTATGAATTAATTTTTTTAACACCTAAAATCCTGGAGAATGCGTAAACAGTCATACACATCCCCCCAAAAAGGCATCCTATGGGACAACTGGCCTGGCCTGTTTAACAAGGCACGGAGAAAGGAAGAAGGGACTGAGCTAGCCTAGAAAAGACCAGAATGACATAACAACCCAATTCCGTGCCCGGGGCCTGGATTGCATCTTGGTTTGGGTAAACCAGCTGCAAAAGATACTTTTTGGGGGGGCGTCTGGGGGGCTCAGTTGGGTAAATGCCTACAATCGTCATAGAGCTCCAAAGTGCTAAGGGACTCACCAGGACTGGCTTGACCCAAATGACAAATAAGGAGGGGGGAAAAAAGGATGAGACAAATGGAGACCAAGCAAACCAGCCCTAATGAAGCGGTGAGGTTCTTGGTACCGAACTCCAGGCTGGCCAGGCTCATCCCACAGAGACAGGCGGCCCAGGCCCCCCAGAGGACGTCGGCGCAAGGGCAGGACATTGACTTGAAGCTTGTCAATAAAAAGCTTTGGCAGCACGTGCTCTTGGCTGGCTCCCACGTGAGCAAAGGGGGCGGAGCTAATCCAACCAGTTCTCCATCCAAACTCAGCATCGGATTAAACCGCGGACCGACCCGCCTGGGGTCAGAAGCGCGAGTGGCGAGAGGCCAGGGGGTCACGCTAGTGGCACTCCTCCTGCAGGGAAGGAAACATCGGGGCTGGGGAAGCATTGCCCTGCCTATGGCATCAATCCCCACCGTCCTTTCCCAGTTCTCTTCTGACTTGCCTCTGGGCGGGATGCCTCTCTGTCGACCCTTCTCTCACCCGCTCCCACTCCCCATAATTCGTCCACATTTGCCTTGTGATCATAAGAGGGAGCAGTTGTTCAATGACTTTGCACCAGGCTCCTCTCCACTGCCTCCTTTACACCTTACTAAGATGAGACACCATGCTGATCCCGTCTTACAGACGAAGAGAGGAGGCGGGGGGATTCGTGTCCTTGGCGCAAGCTCTCGCAAGTAGTGAGCGAAGAAGTCGGGACCTGAACCCCACCACTCTGGCTCCAGAGTCTGCACCACTGATGTTAGAGTTAGCGTGATGCTTGTTTCTGTAACAGGGAAAATGGGCATTCAGACGCCAGTGTCGGTAGTCACTGGCTAAGTGACTTAGCTTCCATCCAGTTTAAGCTTCCCCTTCTAAAATGGGATGACGCTCTGTCGACAAGAGCCAAAGTATGGAAAGAGCCCAAATGTCCATCGATGGATGAATGGATAAAGAAGATGTGGTGTATACACACACACACACACACACACACACTGGAGTATTACTGGGCAATCAAAAAGAATGAAATCTTGCCATTTGCAACTACGTGGATGGAACTAGAGGGTATTATGCGAAATTAGTCAGAGAAAGACAAATATCATATGACTTCACTCATATGAGGACATGAAAACACAGAACAGATGAACATAAGGGAAGGGAAGCAAAAAGAATATAAAAACAGGGCGGGGGAAAAAACCTAAGAGACTCTTAAATATGGAGAACAAACTGAGGGTTGCTGGAGGGGTTGTGGGAGGGGGGATGGGCGAAATAGGTAAAGGGCGTTAAGGAATCTACTCCTGAAATCATTGTTGCACTCTATGCTAACTAATTTGGATGTAAATTAAAAAAATAAAATTAAAAAAAACTTACTGGAGATCTTTTCACATAGATGTATCACAACCTGGTAACAGCTTTCAAAATGTTTCATTTTAAGATCTGACTGTATTTAATCAGTCTCCTGTGAAAGAACTTTGAGTCCCTTTAAACTATCCTCTTGCCACAATCTGACAACATTGATAAATTAAAAGACGCCAAGAAGTCATCTACATGAAGGTCATAGAATATTCATTAATTATGTCCAAAGCTTTGTTACAGTATATGTGATAAATGCAATAAAAATACAATAATCCTGCTAAATAAATACATTAATAAAATGGGATGCTGCTGCTCCCCCTCGAGGGTGGGCTGTGACCACTGAATGACCAAGTACATCTAAGGCAGGTCTCGGCCATCCACCCCCAGAGGCAAATCTGGGCAAGTGCCTGTTTTTACAAATAAAGTTTTATTGGAACACAGTCATGCCCATTCATTTGTGGATTATCTATGGCTGCTTTCACATGACTTGGTGAAGGTGGCTGAGACAGACTGAATGGCTCTCAAAGACTAAAACATGTGCTATATGGCCTTTAAGAATAAGTTCACTGACTCCTGAGCTAAAGCATTCGGGACAGTCTTTTGCACCTGGAAGATACCTGATACTTATATTTAATGTAAAGTCAAGAGCAGACATCAGGTTCCGTTTATCACTCTTTCCCTGGGTCCAGCAAAGTCCTTACACATATTAGGTGCATTATACAAAGTAAAGTTAGAGTAATTAGTGATAATGAAATGTAATAGTTATAGCACAGCATTCAGATGAAATTAGTTGTTTTTTTTAATTTTTTTTTTTAATATTTATTTTTGAGAGAGACAGAGACAGAATGCAAGTGGGTTAGAGGCAGAGAGAGAGGGAGACACAGAATCTGAAGCAGGCTCCAGGCTCCGAGCTGTCAGCACAGAGCCCGACGCGGGGCTCAAACCCACGAGCTGTGAGATCATGACCTGAGCCGAAGTCGGACGCTTAACCAACTGAGCCACCCGGAAGCCCCTGAAACTAGTTAATAATAAAACTTCAGGCACATTTCTAACTTGAAATGACCCGTTTACTTTTTCAGTATTCTGTAATTTCAGTTAGAATGCAAATAATCGTGTAACATTGGAATGCCACTCAGCTGTCTTACACTCACACGGAGGGGGGTTGGTTGATGTAGGGGACCAACTTTGCTATCTTTTATTATTTTTCAGGTTGTAACGATCATAAGATGAAGCATAAATGTATTCTGCAAACTTCAAATTGTGGGTTTTAAATCATTCTTTTGTTGTTGCTGTTTGTTTATTTTGAGAGGGAGAGAGAGAGCTCAAGCGAGCGCAATCGGGGGAGGGGCAGAGAGAGGGAGAGAGAGAATCCCAAGCAGGCTCTGAGCTGTCAGTGCAGAGCCTGATGCGGGGCTCAAACTCACAAACCGTGAGATGGTGACCTGAACTGAAACCAGGAGTCGGGAGCTTAACCGGCTGGGCCACCCAGGCGCCCATCAGATTGTGTGTTTTGGTGCCTTCCACCCCACGGAAGTCAGCTTTTAGAGTAGACACAACATAGAAATAGGGTACTGGCTAGTGGTTGATGCAGTGACGGCAGGGGGGAGACGGAACGGGAGAGACGTCAGGAAAAGAATGGGAGCAGGTGTCATCAGATCACCAACCCGGGGGCAGATCAGTAGGATGCAGTCCCGCACCAGGATCCAGTACGGGCGTTTCTAAGTACGCTCAGCGGGCACATCTTGTTTTAAAGGGAGGCATGTTAACCTCCAAGCAGAACCTAACCAGAGGCAACACTCCAGGCTTCCCCACAACACACGGGGAATGGCGGGCTGGCGTCCCCAGTGCAGTCCACGTACAGTCGTGGGCTGCCCCGTCTTGCTGCCCATTGGTGGGTCTTTACAGCTTATTTTTACTACTGCTGTAAGACAAAAGGAAACAAAGAAAACCAAGGCTCTTAGCCCCAACGAAGTACGTTGAAAGCCAAACGTGAAGTCGCTTGGGAACCAGCCAGTTTTGCATTAGCCACTTTTTCTCCAGTTAGTGCCAAGAAACAGTGTTCAGCAGCGCTCATTCCACCAAGGTGGCCTCGCTCTCTTTCGTTTTTTACTTGTTTATGCAAAGACTGTAGCCCGCGAAGACAGACCCCACAGCTCACGGCTGTATCACCAGCCTCCAAAACAGCATCTGACAGGTAGCGGGTCTTCGGGGCTCTCCGCTGAAAGGGAGTGTGGGCTGGTTCTGTTCCAGGTCGTGGCCATACGGTGGTGAGCAAGAGAAATGTTTTCCCTGCCCTCCTGGGGCTTACATCCCAGGGAGAGGCTGACATTCATCAACGAGCAATGAGGGAACAAGTCCATTTTTATTGACTGCACCAAACGCCACGAAGGCAACAGGGTGTGTCCCCTTGCCAGACTAATGGATCTGAATGCCAGACTACCTGGATCTGAATTTTGGTTCCCGACCCAGGGCCGGGGCACAGGCGAGGCAAGCGTGGGCAGCGTTGAGATTCTTAGGTCGCCATCTCTACAAAGCGGGGTGAAAACAGCATCACCCTTTTAGGCCTTTGTGAGGATTAAATGTCAGGGAATTTGCACAACTGCTGACACACAGGAGGAGCTCAGTAAATGGCAGTAATGATTATTGTATTATTTCCATCAGTGTTATTAAGCCTATGGAAACCCGTCACGCTTGAAGAAATACTTAAGCAATAACGTCAAAAGAGTCCAGAAAACTAAAGGGGCTAGGTGCCGTATTTTGTCGAACCGAAAACATCACGTTGTAAGACGCTCTGTTATCGTATGAACTCTTGAGGAAGAAAGAGTTGCTTCCACTTCCAATCGCAAGATGCCATCGATCGCAAAACGCACACACCAATTTCGGTTATGTTAAAATGTGAAAATTATCGTGAACCTTAGAATTGATCAACTGTGGTACCGTCACCCCAACTCCATGGCCATGAAGCAGAAAGGGGTGTCTTAAGTATTATCTATTTCCAAAAGATTGGGTGTTTCAATAAGTATTTGTTTTGGAAAGTGTGGCTAGTTCATATCATCGAAATTCTAGGATCCCTGGGCATCTAGACTGGTACCATTTAATAATAACTACCGAACAAAAGATGACTAAATGAAATAATTCGTTAAAGCTACAATTATAAAGAGTCTCCGCTCGGGGCGCCTGGGTGGCGCAGTCGGTTAGGCGTCCGACTTCAGCCAGCTCACGATCTCGCGGTCCGTGAGTTCGAGCCCCGCGTCAGGCTCTGGGCTGATGGCTCAGAGCCTGGAGCCTGTTTCCGATTCTGTGTCTCCCTCTCTCTCTGCCCCTCCCCCGTTCATGCTCTGTCTCTCTCTGTCCCAAAAATAAATAAAAAACGCTGAAAAAAAAAAATTAAAAAAAAAAAAAAAAAAAAAAGAGTCTCCGCTCATAAACAGCAGTAGAAATTCTATAAAATGGGGGCACATAGCTGGCTCAGCGGGAAGAGCATGTGACTCCTGATCTCGGCATCGTGCGTTTGAGCCCCACATGAGGTGTAGAGATTACTTAATTAAAAAAAAAAAAAGGAAAGAAAGAAAACTTTAACAAATTCCATAAAACAGCAACAAATGCTCTAAGAAAGTAGATGGAAGTCTGTCATCATACAAACACGAGGGGGACTTGCACAGGCATTTTATTAATTAAATTAGCAATGCCACGGTTAACCGGCGTGTCATTGTTATTTTTTTAACTCCACATCATTTTGTTACAATGATTCTGTGTTAAAATCCACCTAAATCCTGAGCACCTGTCCTGTCTCTATCCTGGATATGTAAGTTGGCAGTTACCATTTTTAGGAGGTGGATGTTACTGAACGTTGAATAAATAAATGAAAGAATTCTGTGCATATGGGAGACTGGACCTAATTTTCAGACCAAACACGATACAGTCCACCAATGTAATCAGTCCAAGTTTCGACTTGAGGAAAATAGTTGGACTACTCCCACAGAGAGAATATTCATAGTCAGAAGCATCCTTTCAAAGAGATTGGGCTCATTGTACTCGATTGAGGTTTTTGACATTCAATTTAAAAGAAAAACTGCCCATTTTTGAAACCAGCATTTCTAGACATTTTATGAAAAAGGAGACTCGACCGTTTCTGTAACTAATAAACTATTTCCCCCCGTTGATTTTTTTTACAGTCACTTTGCATAGTGACATGAGCTAGCCGTTCCCAAGATTCATGAGTTTTTTCTGTGTATTTTGGGGGAAGAATTTCACCTGAACTGCCTTGTAATATCATCACCAGCCCCACTGTTGTGTTGTTTTGTTAAACCTATGCCTTTGCGTTTATAACATTTTGTAAATATTATTACTGTACCTTTCTGGTTATGTTCTTTTGAAGAAAGCAGGGGGGAAAATTCTACCTCCTATGATGAATTAAGAGTACACAGGCTTCTCTTTCCCTTTTGTAAAAAAAGAACATATTTTGGCAGTTGAAAACAGGTGCTCGTTGGGTTCATTCACGATATGAGACAGATCAGTGTGCATTTGAAACTCCTCTTTCTTCAGAGCAGAAAATTGTGAGGGTTGAGCAAAACAGAAAACAGAGCCCTTTTCTAAATTTAGCAGTGTCATATGACCCCACTCGTCTTTGTACTCAGAGCATTAAGGTATTAGCCACATTGCTTCATGGATGTAGCATATAATTACTCTAGGAAAAGGGGAGCATGACCAACCAGCATAGATACAAGTGTTGGGCTTCTGTCTGTCCTTTTTGATCTAAGGAAATGGACCTCAGAGTGCCACTGGAGCATCCCCCATGACAGCTTGTCATTTGGGTAAACTTTCCCACTGCATGCAGAAAACAGTTCCTCCATTTTTATACCTCTTTTCAGAGCAGCCGATGTTTAAACACTTTTCACGCAGATTTTCTTTTTTTTTTCTTTTTTTTCCTGTTTGCTCCTTGAACTGTGAGTTCTGCAATGGAGGCAAATTCACTTCTGTTGTCAGGATCGCTTCAGACCAACATGATATAGTTCTCAATAGATCCCCTGGCATGGATCTCTGACTGTGGTGTTTTGTTTGTTTTATTTTGAAAGGACTCTTTATAGGGTAATTTGGACATGGATCCTTAAAGCTTTTAGGGTTTCATTTTTTTTTTTTTTAAGAGCATTTCAGGTTTATTGCACTTCGGGAACTTGCAATTTAAGATTAAGCTGGGAATGAGAATCTCAAGAGCTATCGCTGCCTTTAGATGTGTTTATCTGCAAACTAAAATTCTTAAAATGCCATTTCTGTTTTGCAGAAGGTAGATCTTTCCAGCCAAGCAAGGGTTTGCAAAGCCATGGTTAGGAACTAAGACTTGCTTTAGTAGCAGTGGGGGATGGGGGAACCGACACATATTAAAATTGAGAAAAGGCCTACCCAAGCTCAGGGAAACAGCCGTGGCTCTCACACGGTATCAGTGTTTATGGGGGAATTTTTTTTGCTCTCTGGGCCCACGGAAGGGAAGGAGTAGGAGGAAGTAACTAGGATTGTCCCATACTTGAAGGAAGCGGAGGGCCTCAGCTGGTTGCTAAAAATTCAATTAAAAAAAAAAAAAAATGTAGCTCAGGCGTGTAGGAAGCTGTGAGAATTTGGTTTTAGGATTCCGGTGTTTCCACTTGGAAACTTATCACCCTGTTTCCTCAATCTGCCTTTAAATATGTTTGATGATGATGCCCACTGATTAGTTTTGGATGTCTTTTATGAAATCCATTTTTTTCTTAGACCTTGTGTACACAGTGACTTTTTTAAACATTTAGAATGCATTGAGATATTATCCTAGAGTTTAAATTATTTTTTGAAATTATTCTTCACAAATAAAAGGCTCCAGATTTCTCTAAATACCCTTCCTTCTTTTCTTTCTTCCTTCCTTCCTTTCTTTTCTCTTTCTTTCTTTCTTTCTTTCTTCTATTTTTTTTTTTTTAGTAACCTCGAGGCCCCACGCCACCCCAAGATCAAGAGTCATATGCTCTCCCGGCTGAGCCAGCCAGGCACCCCTAAATACCCCTCTTTTTCCAAACAATCCTCCTGAAGTTAGATTAAAAGTTGAGTTGGTCTCTATGACCTTTGCTTGTCTTTAAAAAAAAAAAAAAAAAGTAAAATTAAACAAACTGCTGTTTTGGAATGTCCCTTGCCAAACGATAAATCATAACTTTATCAACTTCCCCAGAGGCCTTCAGAACGAAAGAAAGAAAAGGAAAAAGTTCAGCTAAGTTCAGTTGCTCTGTAAATTCATCCTAAAAGGTACCATTCCTTGCTACGTATTTGCTCACAAGGCGGCATTTGAACGACCGCAAAACACACTTTCCTTTTTTGAACTGGGGTGAGGATCCTTGATGCAGGGGAAGTTTGGGCGGAGGACAGGCTCAGCCCAGGGATGGCTCAGCCTCAGATTTAACTTCCTCAGGTGCAGAACTGAAGCCTGGTACGGGGGAGAGTGATCCAGAGCTCAGAGTTTCCGAGTTAAGGAAACAGTAGATTCATTTCCAACGGTGGTCTTTCCAAACTACTCCTGCTTCTAAATATGGAAGCTTCCTTTGTGTTTCAGTGGTTCTGCATGTACCATTTTCCAGTCTGTGGCACGGTGCTCTCTCTCTCTCTCTCTCTCTCTCTCTCTCTCTCTCTTCCCGTCTCTTAATAATCCAGAGTACTTGAGAACGCATTAATACTCGAGAGGGTTTGGCACTTTACTTTACAAAATGTCTAGCATGTCAAGAAAGGGAAAGAGTTCCTCCAATCACATTATCTATGTGCATTTTCTGCCTCTTTTTAAAAATCTCTCCAAATCCTACTCCTAACTACATTTCTGATTAATCTCTCGGCTCACAAGTGAACTCAGGAACCACACTCCACTGACAGTGAACTATCTTTAGGAGATGAATTCATACAATTCACTGTCCTGCTACTTGGACTGATCCATCCGGCAGCATTTTCTTGTCTAAGAAGGTCTAGATATTTCAATCTTTGCAGTACAAGGATGAGGTGTGTTTTTAGGAGACTCACTCTTTTCCCTTATTTCTCTAATCATTTTCGTACTATCTCAAAAATGGAGAATTAAAAATCTGCAGAAACATCCGGCTTCCCTTTTTTTCTTCTATAGTCAGTAGGTCAAAAAATGTAGTAATAGGAAGTGGACGCATGAGAAATAGGTTTTAAAAATTGTCATATGCAAATCATTTAAGCTTTGTTTCTATAGAACTGTAAATTGAAGTATCATATTTTCATGTGTATATACATATATATACATATATGTATATATATATGTATGTACATATAAATATATATGTATATTTATACATGTATATACGCATATAAATACTCAGGCTCAGTGACATTCTTGAGAAAGTCGACCTGAAGTCAAAGTACTAAAACCACAGCCCTTGAGAATTGGAAATCATACAATTTTGTTTATCCCAGCTCTGTCATTATACGAAGGGAAATTTAGGCTGAGGAAAGCTCTTTCGCTTGCCTCAGGGTCCTTGGGTTCTGGTCCTGACTTCGCCATGTAATTTTACACTGATCCTCTAGGACCTTTAGTTTCCTCATCTGTAAAGTGGGTCCACCGGGAGGTGAGATTTTAAGATCTACGACGTGTACGATTTTGCAGGCATAGGATGTGGATCACGCAAAGGTGGACGTCCCGGATGCCAGGTGACCCCTCAGTCCACCTTTTCTCCAGTGGATCTGTTTATTTTGGCCCTGGACAGGCATTAGCCACCCTTAAGTAAAAGGTTGAGTTCTGGCAGCTGGGGTTTTCCTGCCTATGTGGGTTTCTATATTTCCACCAGCCTTTGACTCAGAAAAACCCAATTCAAGTGGATGCCTTTGGTACAAGTGGCAACAGATACCAGCATATCCAGAACCGTCAGGATCTCATTTCCTGCTTCCCCCAGCCTCCCTGTCTCTGCCTCGGCTTTTAGCTTTGCCAGAAGGAGTCCGTTGTCCTTTTGGGAATTCCCTCAACCACCCGTCATTTCGGGCTGAACATAAATGATTTATCCAGCAAGAGTTAATAAAATTGACTGTGGTCTCTGAAGAAGGGATAGTTTGTCAAATCTATATCTTCAAACTAATTGAATATATTTTTCATGAATTGTGATTAATGTAAGGTAATTTCAGAGGATGGCTTTTACTAATTAATGAATCCATCACACTGACTCATCTTGGCAGACTAAACTTTAAAAGTTCACGGCTGCCTTGTTCAAAACCAGGATCCCATACGTACCTAGTTTAGTGGTTTAATGTAATTCTTAAGAAAGCAAGCAGATTGAGCAATACTTTAATTCAGAAACAAGTTGCTCAATGTGTGTTCTCTGAAAATAACAAGCCTGAGAAGGGGAAACTATAAAACACGGGCGGTAAGCTAATGTATTCCTGCTTCTTGATTGATTTCACATTTACAACAAGGCTCACATTATTAGAAAGGATTTGGAAAGGTCAGCCAGAAGCATCTTACCACCCATAGAAGGATTTCTGAAGTAGCACCAAATTCACTCAAAACAACAAAATAAAGAGAAAACTTATCTCAGTTAGGACAACACGGCTGGCTCTCAGGCTTTACAGAACTTAGGAAATAAATGCAGGTGGGTTGTTTTTTCTCCCTGCTCACAGAAAAGTTTGTTTTAAAAAGGCAAGGGAGTTATGGTTTCAAGAAAGGAAAATGGTTCGTGTTGTTCTTATCACATCAAAAGGGACATACACGCCCTTTAACAGAAAGCAATTAGGGGCCTTTCAAAGAATGAGTCTCCCTGTAGCAAATGGCAGTTGGTGTGGAAACAGGTAACACACACACCTAGAACCAGGCAGGAGCAAAATGGAAAAGAAACAGAAGAGAAGGAAGAGGAGAAGAATTAAGAAAGAGAAAGAGAGAAAAAAAGAGAAAGAAAGAAAGAAAGAGAGAAAGAAAGAAAGAAAGGCCTGGATTCCAGCTTGGGGGTGGTTTACAACCACACAGAACGCTCGGAGAACTAGAATTCTGCCCTTCTAGAATATTCGCTCAAGTGAATCTCAGTGATTCTGGGCCCAGGACCCCACAGACTTCTGCCTGGTGTCTCTGGATGGGGATAGGAGGGCAGTGGTGAGAGTGCAAACGGCTTCCTGAGGTGGGCGAGTGGAGAGGGATGGGGGGTGGGGCGGGTGGGATGAGTTTGGAAGGATCCAGAGCCTCCAGAACCTTTCTCCACACCTACCCTGAATAGCTGCAGCGCGGAGAATTCTTCTCCTTTGGGATGCAAATGTGGCATTCACAGCCAATCAGGTCTTCTGAGTGGATTAACCAGTAGTCAGTCCAGTTTTGGTTGGGGGAGGAGGGGAGGGAGAAAAGAAAGAAAAAGGAAAAGAATTTTCTTCTAATGGAGCGGAGGGAGAGATGGAGTAATCATCACCATAGTGGACGGGTGACTTATAGGGACCTTTCCCAAGTGCCAGTTCTGGGCTGAGTAAGGGCTTTCTATTCTTATTCCCTAAACTTCCGGTTAGGTAAACCTCCCCTCGCTGACACTCCCTGAGTTTCCTAAAATCCCGTAGTCATCTTTCCTGAGGGCATTTGATGTTTTTCCTACCTTAAACACCCACTCTTCCTAAGCGCCATCTATGTGAAACAGGTACAGAACCCTGGGGGTGAAATTATGAGGTTCCCAGTTAAAATATGATAAGGGGGAAAAACATCGTTGGATTCTCGTATGGTATGATGTCTGGCACAGAACAAGCCCTCGATAAAACCTGACCATTGTGTTTCCATTCCCTTTCAGGTTATCTGTTCAGAAACTGCCAGGAAAGCTAACGTACCGACTTTCTTCAGTCTGGAACCGGATTAAATAGTAAGAGTCTCAAAATGTGTTAAAAACCAGTGATTCTTGAGAAAACTTATCTCACCCATATCGTGACTTACCTACCACAGAAACTTCTAAAAGCTTGGTATTATTTTTATATATGAAATTCTAGACTGTTGGTCCCATCTTGTCTCCTAATGTCCAAGTTCATGAGAAAAGTAAGTGCTTCCCCTGCCCCCCGCCCCCCAATTTCCTACAGTGAGCATTTAACAGGTACCTGCATCCAACAGGCAGGTAAGGAAAAGTAACAGCTTCCAGATGTAAACAGGACACCTTACTGGGCTAATTTGGTCATTCATTTTCCCCCCCTTAGACAAAGGTAGGTTTTCAAGCCAAGTGGAACATAGGAATATCTACAAATGTAAAAAGTCTGCTCTTGGCGTGTAATTACATTTGTTTTTCTATTCTTGATGTTGTTGTGAGTACTTTCTCGTCTTTCTTACCCATTCCAGCCAAATATGTGTCATAATTTTATTGGACTTTTTAGAACCAGGAATTGATACTGGGTTTTGGTTTTTCTTTTTTTTTTTTTTTTTGGTTGTTTCTTATTTATGTCAAAATTTTCTGCTTTTAAGTGTGCTCATTCCTTCTTCCATTTATATTGATAGATAATATCTACATTTATATCGCCTTAAGGTATATTGAGAATCGCACTGGGTATGGAGGGGAAACCAGGAAGCCAGAACTTAGGAAAGGAAAATACACTTAGCAGATGATTTCACCCCTCACAGAGGGGTGGGGTGGGAAGGGGGGTGCTTGGCTTTGAGATTTTACTTTTTTTTTTTTTTTTTTTTTTTACCAGAAGGAAGTATTTAGGTATGGCTTGAATAATTAAAAATACAAAGAAAACACGCCAAGATTCCTGAACCATCTGCTGTGGGGTGGGCTCACCTGTTGGGTCCGGAGAGCAGGAGGCGGGGAGAGGGCTGGACTGCAGCGCGCAGGGCGAGGGCGGGGGCGGAGGGCGTGGGCTGGGTGGCGGTGGGGGGTGGGGTGGGGACTCTGGGGACTCAGCTGCTCCTTCGGTTGGCCTGATTCTCAGCCGTTTTCTGTCTCCCCCACCCACGAATTTCCCCCAAGTGTGCAAAGACCTGCACCTCACAACACGCTGCAGGGGCCACGGTGACTGTGTAAAAGTTGGGGCACACAGCCTGGCTGGAGGGAGGGGGAGGAGGGAGGGAGGGAGAGAGAGAGAGAGGGAGGGAGGGAGAGATCACGTGATTTTCTGGAACGCAGATTAGCTTCTTTATTTTGATTCTCTAGCAAACTCAGTATCTCCAAAATGCGTTGAGTGCATGGAAAGAGTAAAGTCACGTTCCACTGGAAAGGGTCACTTCTTAAGTTCACACGAACTGACTCTTTGATCCTCCCTCATTGCTCTGAAGATTTACTTTTCTTTCAAATCAAATAATTTGTTTCTCATTCTGAAAAAAGCTTTCTAGATGTGATTTCCCTTTTGAAAGAACGACTTTGAAGTCTTCCTCCAGCACATCCTTTCTTAAAGGGACTTGGAAAGGGGGGACAAACGGGGGGGGGGGTGGGTGGGGAAGACCGTTTTGAAAAGTCACTTTCCAAATACCCTGTCTTTCCATGAAAGACTCTTGAACTGAAACCGGCCAGCTGCCTGGAGATCACTTCAAGTGCACCTCCTGGGGCTGGACCACCCCACGCTCCCAAGGGGAGCACCCAAACTTCTCCTTGTGGACCCAGGAGCCTGGTGAAGGTAAAGGTGGGCAGAGTAGAAAGGAAACTGTGTTTTCATTTTTGAGCAAAGCCACTTCCGTGGGAGGGCTCTTGGCTCTGAATTAGCAAGGATTGCCAAACGCATTTAGTTCTTGTCTCCTAGGACTTCGGGGCAGGGACAGCTGAAATCCCGGGCTGGTGGGTTCCTGGGATGGTTGGGTTTCAGGCTTCGGGTTTGTGGAGTGTTTATTACCTTCATCCCGGTACGTGGACCGTGCCAGGTTGCAGCACCTGCCCCACGGTGGCCAAAAACACCGGCAACACATTCAAGCCTCTCAGTGCAGAGTAAGATGTGTGCACACGAAGTGACCTTTAATTGTGCCTTAGAAACTCATGTCAGACCAACATGTGGTTTCACTTATTCAGCAGAGGTTATTACATTTCAAGCTGGTTTGTGTTAGTTTTCAGCATTTAAATAAAGCATTTTCTCTGTCGTATATTTGATGTGGCTCAAAGAAGCTTGCTTCTTTTTTTTTTTCCTGCCCCTCATAGACTGTATTGTTTGATTAGTTCTTTTCTTTTTTATTTTTTTTAACGTTTATTTATTTTTGAGACAGAGAGAGAGACAGAGCATGAACAGGTGAGGAGCAGAGAGAGAGGGAGACACAGAATCCAAAGCAGGCTCCAGGCTCTGAGCTGTCAGCACAGAGCCCGACGCGGGGCTCGAACCCACGGACCTTGAGATCATGACCTGAGCCGAGGTCGGACGCTAACCGACCAAGCCACCCAGGCGCCCCTGATTAGTTCTTTTTGTCCAGTGAGATCAAAGATGGTTTTCCTTTAGGGGAGATCTTTTCTTAAATCAACAGAATGGATTCCATGGTAAAGAGGAATTTTGTTTAAAAGATTTTGAAAAGGGACAAGATTTCAATGGGAGTGAAAAAGAGATGGTTTGAGGGGCACCTGCGTGGCTCAGTCGGTTGAGCATCCGACTTCAGTTTGGGTCATGGCCTCGAGGTTCATAGATTCGAGCCCCCTGTTGGGCTCTGTGCTGACAGTGCAGAGCCTGCTTGGGATTCCCTCCCTCTCTCTCTCTCTCTCAAAATAAATAGGAATCAAAAAAGCATTAAACAAATAAAGCCCCTTCCTTTAAAAAAAAAAAAAAGAGATGGCTTTATTTTTGCATTATACTTATCTGTCAAAGAGTTCGACGAAAGTAAATACTGTGGCATGCTGAACTTTGGATTCACTATAGAAAGGCTTTTGCAGTCTTAGCTTCCCCTATTGTGGCAATATCCATTCACATTTTGTGATCTGTGGCCATCAGAGAGCTACCCGTCTCTACTGCTGGCTTTCCTATGGAGCAGGTGCTGGCCCCCTGGCCTTTGCTCATGCTGTTTTTAGCCACCTGGAATGTCCTTTCCATGCCTCTTTACTGGACACTCCCTCCTATACTTCAAGAGGAAACTCAGCAGTTTCCAGAAAACGTTGGTGTTACAGTTAGCTCTAGGAAGGGCCAACCAAGTTATATTGAAACTATTTACTTGTGGACCTGCCTCTCCCTAGGGGCAGGAAATGTGTTCTTCACCAATGTTCCTCTCACCTCCCTGTGCTTGTCAGAGCTCAGCACGCGTCTGTCAATCTGAACTGAACAAAGACAGACATTGTGGTCAGCATCTGCTTCGCTATTAAAAAAAAAAAAAAAAAAAAAAAGACAAGGGGCGCCTGGGTGGCTCAATCGGTTAAGGGTTAAGTAGCCGACTTCGGCTCAGGTCATGATCTCATGGTTTTTGGGTTCGACACCCGCATTAGGGTCTGTGCTGACAGCTCAGAGCCTGGAGCCTGCTTCGGATTCTGTGTGTGTGTCTGTCTCTCTCTGCCCCCTCCCCCGCTCACGCTGTCTCTCTCAAAAATAAATAAACATTAAAAAAAATAATAAAGGATCAAACAGTGAAATTCATACTTAAGACATAAATTGTTACCAAAAAAAAAAAAAAAAAAAGACGATTAGGATTATATCGGGAGTATTTGGCAGTCACACAGTAAATATCATGTGTCATGGGGGGCCTGGGTGGCTCAGTCGGTTAAGCGTCCGACTTCAGCTCAGGTCATGATCTCACCGTTTGTGGGTTCGAGCCCCGCGTCGGGCTCTGTGCTGACAGCCCGGAGCCTGCAGCCTGCTTCGGATTCTGTGTCTCCCTCTTTCTCTGCCGCTCCCCTGCTCATGCTATCTCTCTCTCTCTCTCTCTGTCTCTCAAAAGTAAACAAACGTTTTAAAAATTAGAAAAAATGGCATGTGTCCGGCATCACGGTGGAATACACGGATACTCCTAGAAAGCGCTTACTATAATCGCCAATGATACGTATTTTTCTTATTTACTGTGTTAACCCGTTGCCTCAGCTTAAACATGTCTGCTCCACGAGGGCAGAGTTTTTGTCTTGTTTTCTTCACTGCTATATCCCCAGCAGTGGGAACGACACCCATTTGTCGGCCGTTGCTCCAAAATTATTTGTTGGCTGAACAATCTAGACACCCATTTGCCCACTTCCTGTCATGATGACGGGGGAAAACTGAGATAGCCATCCAAATAATTCAAACCAAAGATTACTAATTACTAAATAAGTCCTGGGGATGTGGTGACTGTTAGTTAACAATACCGCGTTGCCTATCGGAAAGTTGCGCAGAGCAGATCTTAAAGAGGTTTTCGTCACAAGAAAAACATTTGTAACTGTGTGTGGTGATGGATGTTAAGGAGCCTTCGCGTGGTGACCATTTCACAATATATACAAATACTGAATCATCATGTTGTATGCCTGCAATTAACATAATGTGATATGTCAGTGATATCTCAAAAAAGAATTTTTTTTTTAAGTCCACTTTAAAAAAAAAATTTTTTTTTAACGTTTATTTATTTTTGAGACAGAGAGAGAGACAGAGCATGAACGGGGGAGGGGCAGAGAGAGAGGGAGACAGAATCGGAAGCAGGTTCCAGGCTCTGAGCCATCAGCCCAGAGCCCGACGCGGGGCTCGAACTCACGGACCGCGAGATCGTGACCCGAGCCGAAGTCGGAGGCTTAACCGACTGAGCCACCCAGGCGCCCCCAAGTCCACTTTCTTTTGAGTTAGGACTCAAGAGGCTTCAGTGAGGTGGGTGTTTATTACCGATTCTCCAGTTGCGCTGAGTGTGCGTTCAGCTTCGGGCCCCCACATAGCGCACCGTGTGGTTTGGATGTATCTTCAGTGCCCAAGACAGTATATTCTTTGTTTATTCAAAAATCAGGTAACCGCATGAAAAAGCAAACCTATCAGGAAAATGCGTTATCTGGTATCATAAAGAATTGCCAAGATAGCATGTAGCCATTCTTTCTTTGGTCTCGTTCCGCCCGACAGTCTTCAAAGTGTAGGTGCCTCATAAAGTTTCCTAGACTTGACCTTAGCCGCGAAACTTCACAAAGTCAGAGCCTTCGGGGTGTAGAACACAGGCTTCGTGATGCCATGGAACAGCCAGGTTGGGTTCCTTGCTCTAGCCCACACGTCCTGGCAAAATGCCTGGCGCATAGTAGGCGATCAAGAACTGTGCTGATGGGGGCGCCTGGCTGGCCCAGTCAGTGGAGCACATGACTCTCGATCTCAGGGTTGTGAGTTCAGGCCCCGCGTTGGGGGTAGAGATTACTTAAAAATAATCTTAAAAAGAACTGTGTTGAATGAATGAATGAGCGAGTGAATGAATAGTCTATCCCAGCGACTGTTGTATAGATTGAACTTTAGGCACCGTTGGAGATCATGAACAGCTGGGGGAGAAATTTTCCCTGCTTGTTACAAAGTAGTGGTTGGATGGCTAACCATTTAATTTGAACATCTAGCTGGCCACTTGTATGCCCAATTAAAAGTTTCCAACCACAGTTTTGCTTGTGTACATATTGCCCCTGTAATTAACCTCGTGTGTGAAATACACTGGGTTTTCTGTAACAGAAGAAACAACAAGGAAATTCATATACCTGTGGGAGAGAGGTGAGCGTTAACAGAAATCCCAGGAGTGAAAAACAACAGAAAAAAAATTTTTTTCTGTAAACAACAGAAATTAATGCAAAAATTAATGCAATTAGATTTTTTTTTTTTTAAGTTCCTTAGAGCACAAAGCCTCTGAGAGAGAATTTGGGCCTTGGCCAAAAAAAAAAAAAAAAAAAAAAAAAAAGAAAAAAAAAAGAAGGCCAATAGGCCAATGCAAGGTCTAGCCACCTAAGTATCTTGACTCAGTATGTTGGTTTGCTTTTTCTGTGTGATGAACCGTGCCAGAATGTAGAACCTTGAAGCAACCAACTGTTACAAAAATTATTCTAATTTTGGGGGTGCCTGGGTGGCTTAGTTGGGTAAGCCTCCAACTTCGGCTCCCGTCATGATCTCGAGGTCCATGAGTTCAAGCCCTGCGTCCAGCTCTGCGCTGACAGCTCAGAGCCTGAGGCCTGCTTGGGATTCTCCGCTCTCTCTCTCTCTCTCTCTCTCTGCCCCTCCCCCGCTCACATCCCGGCTCTCTCCGTCTCTCAAACATGAATAAAAACACCAAAAAATAACAAAACAGAGACAAACAAGTATTTTAATTTTTAATAACTGAAAAAAGTAGTAGAGCCGTTTTAGGTTCAGAGCAGACTTCAGAGGAAGGTAGAGAGATTTTCCGTGTATCTTCTGCTCCCACAAGGACGCATCCTTTCCTGCCCAGCCAGGCACGGCCTTTCCCCAACCATTTAGTTTCTAGGTCGTCTTCTTCTAGGTGAAGCCAGGCAGGCTGGTCACAGTTGGGCTCTCGCTCATGCATCTGTGGCCAGCTGGCCAGCTGCTGGATGATGATGGATGGCCTCCCTCACGTCCAGCTGGGGAGTCGAGGAGTCCTCAGCTGGGACGGTTTGTCACCCTCATCCTCCAGGACAGTAGCCCAAAGTTCTGCACCTGACGGTCTCAAAGTCCCAAAGGGCAAGAAGAGGGAAACATACAAAGCATCTCGAGGCCCGGGCTCAGGGCCTGCCCCGTATCACCAGGCCTTGAAGATAATGCTAACAAAGTATTTCGGTTGGGGAAAAACTGGTTTAGGCAAAACTAAATAATCCAATCAGTAAATCAGCTGAATCTGGCAGACAGTGACTGCTGAATGTAAACTTTGGAGAGACGATTTAGCCAAGCGCTATCAGCATACAATAGTTGGGCCATACTTACGCTAAAAAAGGACTTGTTGATCTGCAAGTCAAATTTAAATTAAAGCCTCGGGTCTTTCTTACTATTTTTATATAAGAAGCAAGTAGAAGTGGGAGTTTTAATATTTTCCTTTGCCACCCAGGGGATCAACCACCCTCTCCACTTCAGAGACGCTCTATATGCTGAGTTTTTTGTGGGGTTTCTTTTTGACTTTTTAAATGTTTACTATTATTATTTTTTTAATTTACATCCCAGTTAGTTCACATATGGTGTAATAATGATGTCAGGAATAGAATTTAGCGATTCGTCCCTTATACCCAATACCCAGTGTTCCCCCCAACGAGCGCCCTCCGTAATGCCCATCACCCATCCAGCCCATCCCCCTACCAACACCCGGCCAGCAACCCTCAGTATGTTCTCCGTATTGAAGAGTCTCTTGCGGTTTGTCTCCCTCCCCGCTTTTATATTATTTTTGCTTCCCTTCCTTTATGTTCATTTGTTTTGTACCTTAAATTCCACATACGAGTGAAGTCACATGACGCTTGTCTTTCTCTGACTGCCTTCTTTTGCTTAGCATAATGCACTCCGGTTCCATCCACGTCGTTGCAAATGGCAAGGTTCTGTTTGACTGCCGCCTTCTCTCAGCTTTGAGGGCAGGGATCACTTCTCATGGGGTTTTGTATCTCCAGGGCGAATTAGGAGCTTCTTTTAGACCATATGACTTTGAGTGAATGTTTAAATCTTCTGCTTCTCAGTTTCTGCATCTATGAGATAAAGCTAATAACAGTACTCGTCTCATAAAGCCATGGGAGGGTCATATCTATAGTGCCTACAAGGTTCTCAGAGCGTCAGACACGTGATAGGCCCTCATCACACGTTAGTTATTCTTAACCATTACTGTTATTGTTAATCTCATTGTTACTGGCAATCATGGTTGACCAAATTCTGTAAGAAAAACTGTTGTAACTCTCCATTTTTATTTCATTTTTTAATGCGTTTTAAAGTTTATTTATGTTTATTTATGTCTTAAATATTTACTTATTTTGAGTGAGTGGGGGTGGGGGCAGAGAGAGAGGGAAAGAGAAGCCCAAGCAGGCTCCGCACTGTCCGCACAGAGCCCGATACTGAGCTCAAACCCACGAACGGTGAGATCACGACCTGAGCCGAAAGCAAGAGTCGACGTTTAACTGGCTGAGCCCCAATATAACTCTTTTTTTTTTAAAGGAATCTTAAAATTACTTTCAAACTTCATATATATGTTTTTTTAATATCTAATGCTACTGAAAGTACATAGAATTGGCATATTCTCAAGACAGCAAGACTTCCATCTCAATTTGGTGTTACAGTAGGTCCTGGGGCGTTTTCACGCGTGTATAATCACATGCGTACCCCCTACTATCTTGGGAAGGTGGACCAGACCTTTAAAACTTGTATTTTTTGGTTTGTTTGTTTTGGTTTGTTTATTTTTGGGAGATAGAATGTGAGCAGGGGAGGGGCAGAGAGACACACACACACACACACACACACACACACACACATAGAATCCGAAGCAGGCTCCAGGCTCTGAGCTGTCAGCACTGACACGGGACTCGAACTCAAGAACTACGAGATCATGACCCGAGCAGAAGTCAGATGCTTAACGGAGCCACTCAGGTGCCCCAGACCTTTCAAATTTGTAAGAAGGAGATTACGTCCCAGCTACCTGGAAGTATGGATGATCGGTATACACCAGGAATGACAGCAATAGCATCCTGCTGATAGCCGGGTGAAGATCACTGACTGTGTGACCTCACGCCTGTCACTTAGCCCTCCAGAGCCTTGGTTTTCACATCTTACCTTCCTCTAAGATTTACCAGCTACGTGAACATTGTATGGGCAAGCACACTATTTTAAATTCCACTGTGCTGCTCACACATTATCAGTTATGCCTAGGAGGCACTTGCGTCTTTGTGGCCGGATAGTAGAAATCCATTTTCAGACCCAAAGAGGACACATTAAAGTTATCTTCAAGTTTATGGTCGAAAACAAACACCTGACTTAATTTTCAATTCCAGCCTCTTTTAATTCACGATGTTTTGGTCCCTTGTGCTCGAATGAGGATCACGGAACCTTGTCTTTGTGGGCTGAACATACTGTTCATGAGGTTGGACACAATTACCTAGGTTCTAATTAGATACTCGAGATAGAGAGGCGCCTGGCTGGCCCAGCCGGTGGAGCGTGCGACTCTAGATCTTGGGTTGTGAGTTTGAGCCCCACGTTGGGGCACAGAGATTCTTTAAAAAAAAAAAAAAAGATAGTTGTTGATGAAAAGGAAATTGAGTGGATGAGTGAATGAGTGAGTATTGGAGGAGATCTTGTCCATGCTTACAGGATTTATGTCACTGTTGCAGGTGGTTATAAACCTGTGCTGCATTCAGAGCTGGTTCTTGAGTCTTTCATCTGTGGGACTGAAGTCCGATCTAGCCCAGAGAACCACTCCCTCAAATAAAGCATTTAGCACAACGTGAGCATAATAATAGGGAGCCCGTGAGATTTTGCTTTCTGCTGGGCCCAGGGCTACGTTCATTAAAAGTTTTTCTGGTGGGGCGCCTGGGTGGCTCAAGCGTTGGACTCTTGATTTCAGATCAAGTCGTGATCTCCCCGTTCCTGGGTTCCAGCCCCGCGTTGGGCTCTGTGCTGATAGTGCAGAGAGCCTGCCTGGGATTCTGCCTCTCCCTCGCTCTTTGCCCCTCCCCTGCTCACGCTCTCTCTCCCAAAATAAACATTACGTACATTATATACATCAGCATTAAAAAAAAAAAAAAAAAAGGTATTCTGGTTTGAACTCTTGGATCAGTTGATCTGGGTTTTTGTGTTTCATTCAGACTTTACTGCTGTGGGAATTTGTGCGACTTGGCTTAATTGCTCTGGATCTCTGTGTTCTCGCCTGTCAACTGAGTGAACCAACAAGGCCCATCTCACTGAGTTACTATAGTTATGAGAATGGTTGTGTTTGTTATAATACTTATTGGTACTTATTCCATGTCAGGCATGTTCTCATCCCTCATCATGGCCCCTGGAATCCATCAAGGTGGGCAGATCATGTCATGAAAATACATCCCACCCCATGCAATAAACTTCTTTCACTTTGATGACACACGTATATATGCCTTTACAAACAGTTTCAGTTTTTTTTTTTTTTTAATTTTTTTTTTAACGTTTATTTATTTTTGAGACAGAGAGAGACACAGCATGAACCGGGGAGGGGCAGAGAGAGAGGGAGACACAGAATCGGAAGCAAGCTCCAGGCTCTGAGCCATCAGCCCAGAGCCCTACGCGGGGCTCAAACTCGCGGACCGCAAGATCGTGACCTGAGCTGAAGTCGGACGCTTAACGGACTGAGCCACCCAGGCGCCCCCAGTTTCAGTTTTTCCGAACTGTCCCTTATACAAAAATTTTTGCACGTGTGGTGGGGTGAAGAAATAAAATAGTTGTGGATCAGCAGGAAATAGAATATAAAAAATAAGGAATTCAAAAACAATTTTTTAATGTTTATTTGTATTAGAGAAAGAGAGAGAGAGAAAGAGACAGCGCGGGAATAGGGGAGGGGGCAGAGAAAGACAGACACAGAATCGGAAGCAGGTTCCAGGCTCCCAGTTGTCAGCACAGAGCCCGAGTGGGGCTGGAACTCGCCAGCCGTGAGATCATGACCTGACCTGAAGTCGGACACTTAACCTACTGAGCCACCCAGGCGCCCCAGGAATTTTTTTTTTTTTTTTTTTTTTTTTTTTTTTTTTTAAGGCAAGGATGACTCACTCATTATTATCCTTTTGAAGAACTGAGTTGTTCTTTGGGGAGGGACTAGTTCCACGGTCAATAGATTCAGGAAACACAACCTCCTCCCTTTGAAAATCCACAAAAAGTTTCCTCCGCTGATTTGACCACAGCAATCGTTGTTGTATATTCATTCTATCATGGCTAACATAGTCTGGAACCCTCTAGATGATTTGCTATATATCTGCAAGAACTCAAGCAAACGTTGAGTATGCGCACCTGACCCAGAAGGCACCTTCCTGTGAGCTGGGAGGGTTTGTAATCCAGGAGGGAAGGCAATCGAATAGCCGTCTCATGAGTTTTTCAACTGATTCTTGTGGTTGGCAGAGGTGGCTTTAAAAGCTGATCGACAACACAGAAGATCTGGTGAACAGGAACTAGATCTGTAAGAAAATAATAAAAAGGCGCTGAGCGTGGCTTGTACAGTGTGATAAAATGGCTCTCTGTCCTTTTAGCAGGGGTGGGGGGCATTCAGGGAAATGCTGTCCTGCCCCAGGCGGAAGTACTGGGAGGTGGCTGTGTACCCTAAGTGTGAACCGTTTTAACCTCTGACCCCTAATAGGGGTCAACACTATTCTTTAATCGAGAAAGTTATTTATTCAGCTTTCTTATTTCTACTTCTTTGCTTTTTCTCTTCCCTACCCTGCCCCACGTCGTTTCTCTGCCTAATGCATCCCTAATTCTTTGGAAAAGAGACCTTTCTTGTTGTTTAAGCCACCTGTGTTCAGCCGTAGAGAAAAGTACGCGGAGAGTAAAAATCAGGAAGATTCTACCACACAGAAAAGCGCGCTCCCAACATCTTGTGACCATCATTCTTGACTTTTCTGACAGTAATTGTACACGAATTCTGTGCTGTATGTCGGAGACCGTTTTTCTGCAATAATAAACATAGGCAGACATTATTTTTGCCGATGGCTTCAAATATTCCACTGTGTGGCTTGGTCGCAGTGTCTGTAACCCTTTGTCCGCTTTGGGGGGACCTCCCAGTTGTTTGCAGTTTATGATTATTCCAGATTGGGCCTTGCTCAAACACACTCGTGTGAGTAGTTCTTCACACTTGAGAGAGGTTTTCCTTAAGGTAAATCTCTAAAGGCAAGAAATCCGTATCAAAGGGTATTTGTATTTTATATATGCCTTCATACTGCCAAATTGCCTTCTGGAAAGGTTATACCAAATGACCCCCATTCCAAATGTGCAAGAAATTGCTTCTTTTGGTACCTGCAATTTTTAAACCATTTATAAGACCACTCTCGATCTCCACTTTAAAAGTATTACTATCCCTAGGGAAAAAGATTAGTTCTTTTGTGAAGTGGATCACTTCCAGAGGGGAGAAAAATGCCTACAATACAGAAACCAGTTAATTTTCCATTTTGCCCACATAATACCAAACGATAAACGTGAATGTCTCTTTCAGGGAATTACTTGTGTTTTAAGCAGCATAGAGGTCAAATCCGAGCTCGGTACTGTACCACAAACACAAATGAGACAGAGTTTCATCTTTTCTAAGATTTCCAAGGTTTGGGAATCCTAAATGAGTGTCCTCAAGTAGATATGAATCGATCTATTGAATCAAGGATTTAATTACGTCACGTACAACGAGCAAGTTGCTAATGTAAGGGTGAATAGCATCTTCCAAGCCTGCTTTATAGAACTTTCCTGGCATTATTGACTGGGTATGTCCCGAAGAATGGGTTTCTAATGCTGGGTTTCCCTTTCAACAAGAGCACACTATACAATGCCTAGTTCCCGGCATCTAGTAAATATTCAATAAAACCTAATTGAGTGCGGGGTGCCCGGGGGGCTCAGTCGGTTAAGCATCTGACTTCAGCTCCGGTCATGATCTCCCAGTTCATGAGTTTGAGCCCCGCGTGGGGCTCTGTGCTGACGGCTCAGAGCCTGGAGCTGCTTCAGATTCTGTGTATCTCTTTCTCTCTGCCCCTCCCTGTTCATGCTCTGCCTCTCTCTCTCAAAAATGAATAATAAAACATTCAAACAAACAAACAAATCTAGGTGAGTGAATACATGGCAAATGACAAAGTTAAAGAGTGAAGTATCCACGCTATCAGTCAGGATCTATCTAATCAGCCAGAGTTATTCAGGAGCTATTAATAGGTAACCGAAGGGTGTAAGTATAGGCTTTGAACAATCCTTCCCGGATTCTCATGTTGTCCAGAAGTAGCAACAGCAAAGCTGTGGCCAAGGGGGCCCACACGCGTGTTTTGCTTTGTTTTGTTTTGCTCAGGTGGTATTTAAACGTTTTGAAATAGTGGCCAGCATTTTTCAAGTAACCTTTACATAAAGATCGGGATTTCTGGCTTTTCTCAACAAAACGTGAGCTTTGGCCAAACCAAGTCTGAACTCGCAGCCCCATGGCAATAGGGGGCCAGGGGTGAGGAACGGTGGCCCCTCCTCCAGACCGATTTGGCCCCCACCTGGCTGCCTGGCTCACCTCTCTCTCTACCTGCCTGGTCTCTGTATGCATCTTGATTTTGCCACACCTTTCTTTCTTTCTTTCTTTCTTTCTTTCTTTCTTTCTTTCTTTCTTTCTTCTTTCCTTTAAGTTTGGAATGTGTACCTTGGAGATCCTCTTATCTTAGATTATTACCCCAACTCAAAGAAATTTACGTGCTCTCTCTCTCTCTTCCTGATTTTTAAGACCGTGCTATTTCTGAGCCTTCCCTTAGAGCTTGTATTTTGTTCTTTGTCGTCACCAGACTAGCAGGGACGACTCTCTAGAGAGACTGTCTCTCGGCAAACTCTCTACTGTAGGATGGTGACAATCAAAGACATCGGAATACTTTCTCCCGGGCACGTGGAGTGGGGGAGGGGAAGATTCCGAGAAAGGAAAAGACACAAGATTATGGAGGGTCATTGCTCAATCTTCCTGCTCTCCGCCAATCCTGGTCTTCAGACTAACCCCAGCA
Source organism: Panthera uncia (assembly GCF_023721935.1). NCBI lineage: Eukaryota > Metazoa > Chordata > Mammalia > Carnivora > Felidae > Panthera > Panthera uncia. The sequence continues at coordinate 8,571,154 of NW_026057578.1, read as the reverse complement.
AGACGTTTACTTGAAATATTTATTTTGGAGGGCGGGGGTGGGGGGGTGGATGTGTTTATCTTGTATGCCATGCCTTAAATGCCTTCTTTTTTGATGGTACAAT
>NW_026057578.1:8558616-8570951 GCF_023721935.1 Panthera uncia | reverse complement strand
AAAAAAAAACCCCCAAACTGTTGACTATTATATAATTAGACGTCAAAAATACAGAGAAACATTCTTAATATTTTGCTATCAAAAAAGCAGACATTTTAGGCATTGCATACAAGATAAACACATTGCCCATCCCATCCCCCTCCTCCCCTAATAACGTAAGAATAAATGCCAAACTTCTATTACCAATTTGTAGAATTTTTTCCACCGACAAGTAGGTGTTTGGTGTCGATGTCCATTTTTTTTCCAGCCAAAATGCTTCCTGTCCCCACACTATTAATTTTGTTTTTATGAATAATACAGTAGGCCCCAGTTATTATTTAGTTTGATCGTATGCTAGAGCCATGCTTTGCATTTTAATTTAAGTGTAACTGCTCAGGAAAAATGCAAATCTCTTCTATTCAAATTCAAAAGAAAATAAATGGATTTTTTATGGCCTAAAGGATCTATTCATTACCAAATCATTTATCTTTTCAGAAGGAACAGTTTATATATCCAATATGCTCTCGTGCTGTCTTTATTTTCTTCATTTTTTCTCCTTTGATAAATATGCTCGCTCTTTCAAATCTCCCTCGAATCTCTGCCGATAGGGCCAGCTTATAGCAGACTGAACAAGAATATAATTAATAGCATTAAGCCGAAAGCAGTGGTGGCAGAAGAGGCTCGACGTATTGGATATTTAAAAAATAATAACAAACAAATCCAACGCTTGGATTGCCAGGTTAAAAAAAAAAAAAAAAGAGGCAGAAAGAAAGAAAGATACATGCCTGGACTTAACAAAGTAAAATGACATAAAGGGGAGGGAAAAGGCAGAAGTACATGTCTTTTCCACAGACTCGCTTTTTTGTGAGTCTTGTGCTCCTAGCCTTAAGAACTAGGCGCACTCGTGTTCTAATCACGCGTGCTGGTTTTGCTTCTAACATTACCTGCTATTAGAAGTTTGCTATTTTGCGTGTCGGCCTGTATTCTTTTTTTTTTTTTTTTTTTTTTTTCCCTTTTATGGAACACTGGTTTATGTTTACATCTTGATGAAAGAAACCAGTTTAGAGAGCATTGCTTCTGGGCGGGAGGGGCGTCGGAATACAAACGGCTGTGATACAGAAAGCAATTTCCTATAAATACGTTTCATCCTAGCTGCTCTAAAGGGCCCGAATGGTTTCCTCCTGAATTAGGAAGGCCCTTAAGTGAGAAACAGTAATGGCAGGTGTGAGTTTGTGGCCTTTTTTTTTTTTTTTTTTTTTTTTTTTTTTCCATCTCAGACATTTGCCGTTCTCTGGCATGCCGTACTTTAAAAATCATAGGACTGCGTTAAAGTTACGCAGAATGTTGACTTTCCCCATTCATGTTTATGTATTAAATCGGATTTCGGGGCACAGTGAATGGATTTCTTTGTTCTGGCTAGATTAAGTCCGGATAGAATGATCTGGTTTAGTTATGGCCACATTGGCCAAATAACGCTAATTATAGCGCTTAACAATACAACGGCAGATTTAAATGTTCATTCTGAAGAAGGGAAAAATCATCTGCCACACGCTCAAAAAAAAAAAAAAAAAAATGTGGACTCACTCTAACTTGCTCCCTGAAGGCCAATTTAAAGACTGGTTTTCAAAGCACCGTTTACCTTGAAATTCTTAAACACCAGCCCTGCTTCCAGCCTGCGTCCGGGATCCGTAGTAACCTTGGGGGGCTGATTCTGAGTCTTATGTAGACAGAGTTGCAGTTTCAAACCAGTCTGCAGGCTGCTTTTCGAACGATCTCAGGAGGGGAAGGGGAAGGGTGATCTCAGCCACCGAGGGCCCTTTCTGACCACAGGCTTCCCAAATAAAATTAGGGTTGCAAGGAGGCGGAGGAGGGATCTTTGAGGGAAGGACAGGTTCAGCTGGTCCTAGCAGGCCAGAGACAGAGCAATCCAGAGACTATCTGATAACTAACTCCTCCGGAGACCAAAATAAATCAGGGTTTCCCGCCGAGCTTCTGTGAAGTGCTGTGTGTTTTTTTGTGCCTGTTTGTTTAAGAGGAGAAATGATGGGATTAGGATGGGAAGGGACGCGAGAGGACATATAAGCAAATGTTTGCCCAGGCTACTTCTTTCTGGGTGCTGGGGTTTTCACTTGCATTGTCCTCCATTTTGTGATTTATTTGGGAAATTCCTGAGGTTGGAGCGCAGTGAGAGATGAAGCTCGTGGCACCAGAAAAGAAAACAAATAACACGTTGAAATCTAGTTAGCAGGTGATGATGCAGAATACAGACAAATGGACGGAAGATCTCTTTAATCCCGATCATAAAGGATTTAATCATAAAAAGAAATAACGCGTGCCATGCCGACTCCAAAGTGATAAAATACTGAATGCAAGGCACAGACGATTTAGGGAATGTGTGTGGAATTTTCGAACATAAATCACCTATCGCTCAGGGTCTGGGCGACCGTAGGAGGAGAATAGACACAAACAGCACCTCTCGAGGAAGGAAAGAAAGAGCATGAGACTCTCCAGGCCAAGGACCGCTTTCTTGTTTAACGTGGCAAAAACAGGTGATAGATTACGCTTTGAAAAAATTGGGTGTAACATATGAATAGGATCCTGGATCAGATTTACAAGTGTTTCTTATAAGTGCCATTCATCAGACAATAGGCAACGTTTGAATAAGATTTTTTTTTTTTTAAGATTTTATTTTTTTTTATTTTTTATTTTTTTTAAATTTTTTTAACGTTTATTTATTTTTGAGACAGAGAGAGACACAGCATGAACGGGGGAGGGGCAGAGAGAGAGGGAAACACAGAATCGGAAGCAGGCTCCAGGCTCTGAGCCATCAGCCCAGAGCCCGAAGCAAGGCTCGAACCCGCGGACCGCGAGATCGTGACCTGAGCCGAAAAGTCGGACGCTTAACCGACTGAGCCACCCAGGCGCCCTAAGATTTTATTTTTAAGTCATCTCTACATACAATGTGGGGCTCGAATTCACAACCCAGAGATCAGGAGTCGTACCCTCTACCAATTGAGCCAGCCTGGCGCTGCATTGGATAAGACTTTTATTGTTTTTACTTTATTAAAAAAAGTGTTTTCAACGTTTATTTATTTTTCTGACAGAGTGAGAGAGACTGTGAGCGGGGGAGGGGCAGAGAACGAGGGAGACACAGAATCTGAAGAAAGCTCCAGGCTCCAAGGTGTCAGCACAGAGCCCGACATGGGGCTCGAACCCACGAACCTTGAGATCATGAACCTGAGCCAAAGTTGGACGCTCAACCGACTGAGCTACCCAGGGGCTCCTGAACAAGACTTTTAAATTAAATAAGGGCACTGTATCAGTGCTAATCTCGATTAGTCTCCTGTGATTATGTAGGAGAATGTTACTTTTAAACAAAAAAATACAGGGGCACCTGGGTGGCTCAGTTGGTTAAGTGTCCGACTTTGGCTCAGGTCATGATCTCACAGTTCGTGAGTTCGAGCCCCATGTCAGGCTCCATGCTGGCAGCTCAGAGCCCGGAGCCTGCTTCAGATTCTGTGTCTCCCTCTCTCTCTTCCCCTCCCCTGCTCACGCTCTGTCTCTCAAAAATAAATAAATGTTAAAAAAAAAATAAAAAAATATATAACACAAAAGGACCAAAAGATTGGGAATTGTGGGAAGAGAGCTAACTTTTGCTTGCCACCACGGAATTTTCCATGACTCAAAGCTACTGCGATTTCACACAAGATAACAATTTTGGAAGAAAAAAATGAACTCGTCAATTGTTGACCCGACCTGCTCTACTGTTTAAGACCTTGGGCAAATTAATTAAGCACTTGCTTTACACCCCCATTCCCTCAGCTATAAGACTCGTTTAATAATAACTCATCCCACCTATAGCTGACCCTTGAATAGCACGGTGCGGGGGACCCGATGCCCCTCACAGCCAAAAACCCATGAATAACGCTTGTTTTTCTTAAGTGAGCTCTACACTGCCTGACCTGGGGCTTGAACTCACAACCCAGAGACCGAAAGTCATGGGCTCTACCAACTGAGCCAGCGAGGCCCCCCCATGAATAACTTTTGACTCCCCCCGAACTTAACTACTTATGGGCTACTGTTGACTAGAAGCCTTATAACACGTGTTTTCTACGTTATCTGTATTATATACTGTGTTTTTACAATAAAGTACGCTAGGGGAAAAAATGCTATTATGAAAGTCGTAAGGAAGAGAAAATACAGTTATAGTACTGTATATATTGATCTACGTTAAAAAATTCGTGTAAAGCAGACCCACACAGTCCAAGCCTGTGCTATTCCAGGATGAGCTGTATTTGTTACAAGGATTCAAGGAGAAATGTCTAGAGCATTCAGCTAGCACCTGGCTCAAGGCAGCTATCAGAAGTTGTCTAGTATGTGGTCACGATTATGCTTAGAATTATTTCTTTAGCTTCTATTTTGATGAGTAAGCTTTTGTGTGTTTGGTAATAACTTAAAATAGAATGGTTTGCCTGTGAATCCACGTACCTGGAAAATGTTCGTATGCTTTAGAAAACACAGTGTTTGGGAGTTGGACTTAATTCTTACCAACATAAACACCTTTATAGTTACTTCTGTTCTTTCCTTGTGGAAAAATACTTTATGAAAAGCGTAATTAACTTGGGCTTGGAGGAATAAAGCTAGATAGGTATTAGTGAATAGCTATTGGTTGTTGTGTGGGAGAAAAAGAGGGAGGGGTCTCCTGGTTGGCTCAGTGGATAGAACATGGGACTCTTGATCTTAGGATCATGAGTTCAAGCCCCAAATTGGGCAAAGAGCTTACTTTAAAAAAGGGAGGAGGGGCACCTGGGTGGCTCAGTCGGTTAAGCATCCGACTTCGGCTCAGGTCACGATCTCGTGGTCCGTGAGTTCGAGCCCTGCGTCGGGCTCTGGGCTGATGGTTCAGAGCCTGGAGCCTGCTTCCGATTCTGTGTCTCCCTCTCTCTCTGCCCCTCCCCCGTTCATGCTCTGTCTCTCTCTGTCTCAAAAATAAATAAAAAACATTAAAAAAATTTTTTTTAAAAGGGAGGAAAGAGAGGCAGCCGGGTGGCTCAGTGGGTTAAGCATCTGACTTCGGCTCAGGTCATGATCTTGCGGTTTGTGAGTTCGAGCCCCTCATCGGGTTCTGCACTGACAGTGTGGAGCCTGCTTGGGATTCTCTCCCTTTCCCTCTGCCCCTCCCCTGCTCTCTCTCTCTCTCTCTCAAAATAAATAAATACACTTTAACAATTTTTTAAAAATAAATAAAAATAAAACTTAGGAAAAAAAGGGAAATATGTCCAAAAACAGACCTTCAATAGTAATAGCAGTGACCGTGGCACCTGTGGGTGGGTAGGAGCCCAGCTTCCTAACCCTTCTGCTGTAATGCTTCTTGAGGGCTAAGTTCTGCATGTTCTGTGAATTTTACAGCTTCCACTAATTTTTCGCAATGTATTCTGGGGGCGCGGAGAAGGGGAAAGGAGCACTACGAGTGTAATTTTCAGCATGGCTTTTTGCCTTCTTTCCTTTGACCCGTAAAGGCGCTATATGTTCAGAGGAGACTAGGAAGGTTCTACAACAGTCAGCATCAAGTGAAACAGGAAGAGTTCTCCACAACCCTCCTCCCAGAAATGTCAACGTCTTTTGGCTGTTTGATGTAACCGGCTAACACGCTTCCTGAACGTCTACTTATCTACTTGCTAATGCACTCTGGTGTCGTTTGAGGACACGAGTGTCACCGTGTCCCTGTCTGCGCCGTGCACCTCGCTGCAGAAGCCGTCAACTATACTTGAAGCAATTGGAATATCAGATGATATGAAAAGGCACTGCGCTGAGAGGGACAGATAAGGCCTGGAAGGGGCCGTTCAGCAGGCACAGGGCTGATTGTGAAAGACGAAAAAGGTCAAAAGTGTCAGGAGAACTAACCAATGATATTATCAGGAGCGTTGCTGTTAGGAGCGTGAACTTTAGATACACCCGCCCTGCAAGGGAGTCCTGAAGACGGTAGTTGACAGGCCGTGTGACCTTGAGCAAGCTAGTTTGGAAGGTTTGGGAGCCTTAGTTTTCTGATCTGTTAAATGGGGTGACAATGGCACCGGTCTAATAGGTGACAAAAGGATTAAATGAGAAAATGAACGAGCAATACCACTGAGGTGAATAATAGAACACCACTTATATTATTACGGGTTATTAACAATTCTGGAGAATGCATTGGGTAGAGTGAGCCAGATGTCCACACTCCCACATGAGAATTTAAGGCTGCAAACTGGTGACCCAGGAGGCCACACTGCATTTGCAGACTTGCGTTTGCTTCGCTGAGTATTTAAACGTTTTTCGAATGGGGTGGATTCACATACGCATTCAGCCCATCCCTAGAAAAATAGGAAAATCCGGCAACTTGGCTGTTACATCCCCCCCCCCCCCCCCCCCGCCCCACGGCAACAATAGCTAAGTAACAAAGACTTGACTTTGATCGGCATGAACTTTGCTAGGATCTATTATCCTTCAGGATCTTCCCGAATTCTTCTGGCATTGGACTTTCAGACCCTTGAATTAACTTCTTGCTGTAATACTCGCGCTGAAGGCGATTGATGTTCACACAGACGATACTGTATTATTCAGCCATAAAAAAGAAGGACATTTTACCATTCGCAATGGCATGGATGGCGATAGAGAGTATAATGCTGAGCGAACCGAGTCAGGGAAAGACAAATACCGTATGATTTCACTCTCATGTGCAACTGAAGAAACCAAGGAGCAAAGGCGGGGGGTGGGGGGAAGAGAGACAGAGGCAAACCAGGAAACGGGACTCTTAACTACAGGGCGTATAGTGGTGATTACCAGAGAGGAGGAGGGTGTGGGGATGGGTTAAACTGGTAACGGGGAGTAAGGAGTGCACCTGCTACGAGGAGTACACCTGAAAGCGATATGACACTGGATGTTCACTAACTGGCCTTCAAATAAAAACATTAAACCCCACAGAGGATACTGATATACTGAGGGTAGAGTTTTTGGCATCACGAGGAACACATTTTAGGGGGTGCTGAGGATTCCCCTTCAGCGTCTTGCAGGGAGGTGCAGCAGAGGTTTTCCGACTCCACTTATGCATCAGAATCCCCTAGGGGCGCCTGGGGGCTCAGTCGGTCAGGTTCAGCGTCCGACTTCAGCTCAGGGCGTGGTCTCACGGTTCGTGGGTTTGAGCCCCATGTCGTGCTCTGTGCCGACCGCTCAGAGCCTGGAGCCTGCTTTGGATTCTGTGTCTCCCTCTCTCTCTGCCCCTCCCCTGCTCACGCTCTGTCTCTCTCTCTCTAAAAAAAAAAAATAAAATAAATAAACATAAAAACAAAACATTAAAAACAAAAGAAAAAGAATCCTCCAGAAAACTCATGAAGGTGCAGGGAGCTGGACCCCACACTCAGAGTTTCAGATTCAGTAAGCCCCGGGTGGGGATTAGATTTTGCATCTCTCTCAAGTTCTAGAGTGATGCTGATGTTGCCGGTTCTGGGATCTACACTTGGAGATCCACAGACCTATAAAATGTATATCTTTACTTGGCTTTATTTGCAAAAGCAGTATCTGCTTGCTTTAAAATAAAACACATACACTGCAGAAAGGAATACAGTAGAAAATGAAAAGTCTATAGTTTTCCTACTAGGTAATTACAGTCAGTAGATAATTTCTACCCTTCAAGAAGAATTAAAGAACAAAAGTTAATTTAAAAAAAAATTGTTGTTGGGGCGCCTGGGTGGCTCCGTCGGTTAAGCGTCCGACTTCGGCTCAGGTCATGATCTCACGGTTCATGGGTTCGAGCCCCGCATCGGGCTCTGTGCTGACAGCTCGGAGCCCGGAGCCCGCTTCGGATTCGGTGTCTCCCTCTCTCTCTGCTCCTCCCCCGCTCGTGCTCTGTCTCTCTCTCAAAAATAAACAAACATTAAAAATGAAAAAAATTGTTGTTTGTTTCTTTATAAACTGCCGTGAGAAGAGCTATACCATACCAATGTAAGAGCTGTGAAGTTTTTACTTTTCTTCTCGGGACTGATTTGGCATTAGAGCAAATTAAGCAGAAGAAATACGGGAAGGCCTGAGGAAAGGTAAAATGAACCCTGACGTAGACTGAGGCTCACCACATACCTGCTGCCGTGCTCAGTGATTATCCCATTTAGTTGCCAGAGTCGCTTCGCCATGCAAGTGACTCAGGTAAAGTCACGCATCGAGTGACAGCGGAGTTGGGATTTGAACATGAGCCACCTTCGGAATGAGGCTACGTGGTCTCCTACCCACTACCCTCTCCTACTTACCCTTCACCAGTTGGCATTTACTGATCGTCCGTGAGATGCCAGACAAGGTGCTGAGCGTTGGTGAGTACAAAGGTCTCATGGAGGTAAAGCCTGGCGGGGTGCCAGCTGCCCGTTTTCGCCGTCACGGATTTTCTACGGACTGTTTCCCCGGGAGAAAAGCACGCAAACACAGCACTCGGGGCACAATTTCAGGAGCGTCGTGGGCACCCCCCAAGTTTATTTGTGAACCTCCTCACCTCCCAAGCTAAGGACACCTGATCTTGTAGCCTAACACCCAAGTTTTGCCCCCGTGGACTCACAGAATGATCCGATTCGTGCATGAGACTTAGCTGAGGCGTTGGGTAGTGACTTACACCAGTCGAGTGACCATTTTGGCTCAGCATTCTATCGCTAATCTGGAATCATTAGACACAGGGGCTGGCATCGCAGGCGTGTGCCCTGGGCCCCTGCACAGGCCCTCACCATCAGAAGGACCCCACACTTAATGCTCTGCTGTTCCCGTCTTGAAATATAGTTTTTTAATTTATTTATTTTGAGAGAGAGAGGGAGAGATACCACACGAAGGGGCAGAGAGAGAGAGAGAGAGAGAGGGAGAGGGAGAGAGAGAATCCCAAGCAGATTCCACACCATCAGTGCAGAGCCCCAGGTGGGGCTCGAACTCAAAGAACCGTGAGACCATGACTTGAAGCTTGGAGTTGGATGCCCAACCGACTGAGTCACCGAGGCACCCTGCTGTCTTGAAATTCTTAATAATTTCTGAACAAGGGGACTTTTTCATTTCACACTGGTCCCTGTAAATTATGGGGCTGGTCCTTATTAGACATTGTGACACTCACACGAGACCTCCCCCCGGCCCCCAGAGGCCCGAACACTTGGAAATAAATAATTACTGGGCAGATACTAGTTTATTCCACTGTCACAGTGGCCAGTGGGACAGGTTCTAGTTCCACAGGTCAGGGAAGCATTTTGTAAATACCGTCAGTCCTTGAAGCGGCTGGTGTTTGGTGATCAGTGAGCCTTATTAATGAGAATCGAGTCTAGAATTTTGCCAATTTGTCTAAATTCCCCATCTATTTTAAACACAAAAAAAGTTGAATCTCTGGGGACCTCGCCCAGCTGTGCAGATATTTTTTTCTGAAAACACTGAGTTGCCGTCTTGCGTGTCTTTGCGTGAACTCGGGAGGCAGGCTGATCCCGATTCATCTATTGATCACGCTAGAATCCAGCTCCCCGTAATGATGGACGTGATTAGAAGCCCCCAGACTGAGCTCAGACTATGTCCCGGGCCTACTAGAGGCAGCTGTGATGTGTGGGGGGGGGGGGGCGCAGGGGGGGGAGGACGGGCCTGTCGTTTCTCACAGCTGGAAGCAGGTGGCCTGTGGGCGAGGACGCTGTCATTCTGTTGAACTTGGGAGTACCTCTGACTCCTGGCCAGTTCTGTGAAGAAGCTGGCAATTCAGGCCCCAATTCAGAAATTCCGATTTCAGTTCACAGGCTATTCTACCCAAGCCGGTTCACGGCCAGGCTCTCTGTCGGTTGCCGAGTTGCGATTTTTTAAAAACAAAATGGATTGCTAACTCAAAAGAGAACCGAAAGTTTTCTATTTTGGTACTAAAAAGAAAAAAAAAAAAGAAAAGAAAATCTGTGGTGCCGTTAAATGCTGAAATATTACATGTTCTAATTAATCTTCTCTAACAAAATACTGTTCACCTTTCTCTGTGCCAAATGGTATACTGTTCCCATAACTATTTGATTAAGAAGGAAAGAAGTGTTTTGAAAACTGTATTATTATAATATGAGAATTAAAATTAAGTTCGTCATTCTATGATATTGGCTGTGGAGCTTCTGACCTTTCTCATTATGCCAATTTGTGAGGTTTTTTTCCCTTTCCATGGGGAAACCCTGTAGCCTGCTTTCTTTTTCTTTCTTTCTTTCTTTCTTTCTTTCTTTCTTTCTTTCTTTCTTTTCTTTCTCTCTTTCTCTCTTTCTTTTCTTTCTCTCTTTCTCTCTTTCTTTTCTTTCTTTCTTTCTTTCTTTCTTTCTTTCTTTCTTTCTTTCCTCCTCCTTTCCCTCTCTCTTTCTTTTAAAATAGAGCAACTAGCTTCTCATTTTTGTATGTTATATGTTTACTCGATAATTTTGGGCATGAGTTGGCTTCCTCTCATGAGTAACTCATTAATAATAGTAATACACTGCATTTAAAAATATATATCTAGGGGCACCTGGCTGGCTCAGTCGGTAGAACCTGTGACTCTTGATCTCTGGGTCATGAGTTCAAGTCTCAGGCCGGGCACAGAACTTACTTAAAAAAAGAAAAAAAAAAAAGCTCACAGTAATTGAGCTCGACTGTATTAAGTATAACTTGCAGACTGGAAAATGAAACAAATACCCAACTGTTTTCTTTTTTTCTTTTATTTCTTTTTGTTGTTTTTCATTTGTTTGTTTTCCAAATGTGTTTTTAAACACCCACGTGCTAGGTCCTGTGACTAGCCCTGGGAACACTGAGTCAACGAAGACTCAGTCTGAAACGTGATTACTTCACTCTTAACGTTTGTTGAAGTCCTGTGCTAAGAACTTTGCTATTTTTTATTTTATTTTTATGTTATTATTTTTTTAAACTTTATTTTTGAGAGAAAGAGAGAGAGAGAGTGGGGGAGGGGCAGAGAGAGAGGGAGACACAGAATCTGAAGCAGCCTCCGGGCTCCGAGCTGTCAGCCCAGAGCCCGACGCGGGGCTTGAACTCACAAGCTGTGAGATCATGACCTGAGCCGAAGTCAGACGCTCCACAGACTGAGCCACCGAGGTGCTCCCAATTTAATTTTTAATTTTTATTTTTTAAAAGACTTTATTATCGTTTATTTTTTTTTTCAACGTTTTTTTTTATTTATTTTTGGGACAGAGAGAGACAGAGCATGAACGGGGGAGGGGCAGAGAGAGAGGGAGACACAGAATCGGAAACAGGCTCCAGGCTCCGAGCCGTCAGCCCAGAGCCTGACGCGGGGCTCGAACTCACGGACCGCGAGATCGTGAGCTGGCTGAAGCCGGACGCTTAACCGACTGCGCCACCCAGGCGCCCCTCGTTTATTTTTTTAATTTACACCCAAGTTAGTTAGCATAGAGTGCAACAGTGATTTCAGGACTAGATGCCTTAGTGCCCCTTCCCCATTTAGCCCATCCCCCCTCCCGCAACCCCTCCAGCCACCCTCAGTTTGTTCTCCATGTATGAGAGTCTCTTCTGTTTTGTCCCCCTCCCTGGTTTTACATTCTTTTTGCTTCCCTTCCCTTGTGTTCATCTGTTCGGTGTCTTCAAGTCCTCGTATGAGCGAAGCCATGTGGTATTTGAAAAGACTTTATTTTTCTAGAGCGCTTTTCGCTGCACGGCAGAATTGAGTGGAGAATTCAGAGACCTCCCATCTCCCTCTGGACCCTGTGCATGTCGCTTTGCCCACCATCAGTACCAGACTGGTACCTTTGTTACTACTGACAACGCTGCACGGACAGATCATCATCACCCAGCGTCCGTAGTTTACCCTGGCGTTCGCTCCCGGCGGTGCGCGTTCTACGGGTTTGGACAAGCGTGTAATGCCATGCACCCACCGTTATGGTGTCACGCACGGTATTTTCACTGCTCTGGAAATCCTCTGTGCTCTGCTTCCTCTCCCTCTGTGCCACATGTGTTTTTGCAATACAATCTTTTTTTTATAATGAGAACTTTTTTTTTGTTTTTTAACGTTTATTTATTTTTGAGACAGAGAGAGACAGAGCATGAACGGGGGAGGGGCAGAGAGAGGGAGACACAGAATCTGAAACGGGCTCCAGGCTCTGAGCCGTCAGCACAGAGCCCGACGCGGGGCTCGAACTCACGGACCACGAGATCGTGACCTGAGCTGAAGTCGGACGCCCAACCGACTGAGCCACCCAGGCGCCCCACAACAGTCTTTTTTTTTTTTTTTTTTTAACATTTATTTATTTTTGAGACAGAAAGAGACAGAGCATGAACAGGGGAGGGGCAGAGAGAGAGAGAGACACAGAATCTGAAACGGGCTCCAGGCTCTGAGCTGTCAGCACAGAGCCCGACTT
>NW_026057578.1:8388380-8558516 GCF_023721935.1 Panthera uncia | reverse complement strand
CCGCGTCGGGCTCTGTGCTGACAGCTCAGAGCCTGACGCGGGGCTCGAACTCACGGACCGCGAGATCGTGACCTGAGCTGAAGTCGGACGCCCAACCGACTGAGCCACCCAGGCGCCCCACAACAGTCTTTTTTTTTTTTTTTTTTTAACATTTATTTATTTTTGAGACAGAAAGAGACAGAGCATGAACAGGGGAGGGGCAGAGAGAGAGAGAGACACAGAATCTGAAACGGGCTCCAGGCTCTGAGCTGTCAGCACAGAGCCCGACACGGGGCTCGAACTCACTAAATGTGAGATCATGACCTGAGCCGAAGTCGGCTGCCCAACCGACTGAGCCACCCAGGCGCCCCACCAATCTTTTTATAAAAAGCCCTAGATTTCTGACTTTGACAGTTTGCTACTTGTTGAAATTTTAGAAATAAATGAACTTTCAGGACGTAATTGGAAGATGAAATTCGGAATGAATGGGTAGGGAAGAGAAAAGGCTGTGAGCCAAGCCATGGTGGTGGGCTCGTGTAGATGTCGTTAGTTAAGGGCAGGTAGTTTCTGAAATTAAAAAGTAGCTGATAGACAGGTTTCAAAGGATCTGAAATAAAAACAACGTTTGGGAAGCAGGAATCCATTAAAGGTTTTTGAACACAGGTGTAGCATGATTTAATTGGTATTTTAGGCAGAATCACCTGGGGTTTGCTATGGACTGTTTACATATTTACTGTGTGCCAGCCCCATAGTAAAATAATTTGGGAAAATAATGATGAGTCACAACGGACACAATGTCTTCGGTAGGCAGTCTCTAAAATGGCTCTAATGACCCCCGCTTCCTACTATTCACACCCTTGGGTGTGGGCTGAACCCAGTGACTCAGTTTTAATAAACAGAAGATGGCCAAAGTCAGGGACTGTCATTCCAAAGGTAAAGTGAGACTGGAAGCGATGAGACTTCCGTCCTGTTTACCCTCCGTTGCTCTTTCCCATGTGCTTGCTTGTTCTGAGGGAACCCAGCCGCCATATTGTGAGTTGCCCTATGGAGAAGCCCACCTGGCGGGAGCTGTGTCCTCAGCCCAACAGCCTATGAGGAATGAATCCATGTGAATGGGCCAGAAACGGGTCCTTCCCCAGCTGAACTTTCACAGGAGGCTGCATCCCCAGCCAACGCTTCGATGGCGCCCTGAGCTGGATGCGTCCCCTTACGCCACAGCCAGATTCTTGACTCCCTGCAATACCAGTTGCAATAATCACCATTTTTGAAGCTGCTGTGTTTGGGGATCGTTTGTTATGTGACGATACAGTCACTGTCCTCATGGAGCCTACGGTCTAGTGGGGGTGAAAGGTGATATGACGTCGCAGCCGTGACAGGTGCGTCGGGAGAGAGCTGCGTGGACTTACAAGGCTACCCCATGGAGCAGCCTGATGTTGTGTCCAAGGGGCCAGTGATGGCTCTGCCGGGAAATGGCGATTACGCTGGGATTTGAAGAAGACAGCGCTTTAACTTGGCGCCCTGGGATGGGAAGGGCATTTCTGGCAGCAGGAATACGAACATGCAAATGTCTCCCGAAAGAAGGAAGCCTAACGTGTGTGGAGGGCTGAAAAAATACTTGAGGCTGGAGCCCAGATGTGGCTGGAGGAGGCAGCAAGGGTTAGATCTCCTAGCTTCTCACAGGTCATGTTAAGGAGTTTGGTCTTTCTTCTCGGCCCAAGGGGAAGGGTTCTAGCAGAGAAGCAGCACGCTCAGAGTTTCAATTTTATTTCTTTTTCTTTTTCTTTTTTTAATGTTCATATAATTTTGAGAGAGAGAGAGAGTGCAAGCTGGGTAGAGGCGGAGAGAGAGGGAGACACAGAATCCGAAGCCGGCTCCAGGCTCCGAGCTGTCAGCACAGAGCCCGACGCGGGGCTCGAACCCGTGGGCCGGGAGATCATGACCTGAACTGCAGTCGGACACCCAGCCAACTGAGCCACCCGGGTGGCCCTGAGGTCTTCAATTTTAAAAGTCTAGTCAGGCCGTGGAGTAGGGAGAGTGGATTGTGCAAGGGCACAGATGAAAGCAGGGGACCAGTTTCGAGGGTCTCGCACTCGTCCAATCTGGATTCCACGGGTGCCGGTGGGGAGCGCAGCCTGGTGGACCGTCCTGAGACGTTTCTAGGCAGCAGAATTGGTAGGACCGGATGGTTTGGACGAGGGAGGGTGAGGAGGAAGACGTGGTCAAGACTGACTCATAATTTTTTTAACCGGGGAAGCAGGAGAGGCTGGAAGAAGGGAGGAATTCAATTATCTAGGTAAGAGGTCATGCAGACGCCAAGGCATTGATAGTAGGACGGGCAGAAGGAGTCCCCAGGGCGCTGCAGGAAAAAGAGTCAATAGGTTTCAGTCGCTGATTGGCTGTAGGGTGAAAGCCTTGTGAGGAAAGGAAGGCTCCAGGAGGACATCGGCCCTAAGTGCTTTGGCCGATGCTGTCTGGCATAGGCAGAGTGAGATTAGGAATACACACTGCATGCAATACCCTCAAATCTGCCCACTTGTACGGAAGGGCGGAGGCCGGTGAATGGTTAGAAGGAGCAGCACAAAAAGGGAATAATAAAACTTTTCGGCATCCACGAGGTATGATTATCAAAACCCGAGGGAAACAATCCTATTTTCACAGATCCACTAGGCACGCTCTGGGACTTAACCGCAGCCGTAGAAACTGACCTGGATGTGTCGATGGTGGGAAAGCACGTTCCTCCTTGACCAGGGTAGTGCTGGTTCTTAACTATGGAACCGTTAGCCCCAGCGTATCTGAGTGGAACGGAACGATTTTGATTTGGGTGGGCTCATGCAGCAAGGACAAACCAGAGACACTTCCCTGCACAGACGATCAGAGAATATACATGCACACGCACACGCATTTAGCATATAATATACAAGTACTTAATGTAACACATCTTTGCTATTAATACATAACATTATATATAAATAAAGGACAGATGTCTGTACTATTTTAAATAAATTATATTAATTTATAATTTAATTTATTATTTAACACGTACTTAAAATAAGAAATAAAAGTTTATTTAACTTTATACACCGATGCATTTATAAACGAAGGGTGTAATATGCATATTATATATGTCATATAATATATATATGTATATATATGTATATACATATATATACACACATATATATGTATATACATAGATATACACACATATATCTATGTATATACATAGATATACACACATATATCTATGTATATACATATATATATATATATATATACACATATATATATCCTCCCTTAAATTGGAGTCTTCACCTCTTTAGTGATCATTCAAGCCCTTTGACGGCCACGAGCAGGTTAGTGACATTTACTGCCGTTGTCAGGGGTCACGCTGTCGGACGTTGCAGCCTGGTGAATGATGTCATCCGCACACAAAAACATTCCGTCTGGTCAAGATTAAGAATTTACCGGGATGCCTGGGTGGCTCAGTCGGTTAAGCGCCCGACTTTGGCTCAGGTCGCGATCTCGCGGTTTGTGAGTTCAGGCTCTGAACTGGTGGTGCGGAGCCTGCTTGGGATTCTCTCCCTCTCCCTCGGTCTCTCTGCCCCTTCCCCACTTGTGCGTGCTGTCTCTCAAAATAAGCACATAAACTTTAAAAAAAGAATTCTTTTTTCAAATCTTTTTTAATGTTTATTTGTTTTTAAGACAGAGGGAGAAGCAGAGTGCAAGCGGGGAGGGGGCAGAGAGAGGGGGAGACACAGAATCCGAAGCAGGCTCCAGGCTCCGAGCGGTCGGCACAGAGCCCGACGGGGCTCGAACTCACGGACCGCGAGATCGTGACCTGCGCCGAAGTCGGATGCTGAACCGACTGAACCACCCAGGCGCCCCTAAAAAAATAATTCCTAAAAAAAAGATTAAGAATTTACATTCGGGGGGGGGGGGCGCCTGGGTGGCTCAGTTGGTTAGGTGGCCGACTTCAGCTCAGATCAGGATCTTGTGAGTTCGAGCCCCACGTCGGGCTCTGTGCTGACAGCTCGGAGCCTGAGGCCTGCTTTGGATTCTGTTGTCTCCCTCTCTCTCTGACCCTCCCCGCTCACACTCTGTGTCTGTCTCTCAAAAATAAATAAACATTAAAAAAATTTTTTTTAATAAATAAATGAATAAAAAGAATTTACATCCGGGGCGCCTGCTTGTCTCAGTCAGTTAAGCGTCCTACTTTGGCTCAGGTCATGATCTCACGGTTCGTGAGTTCAAGTCGGGCTCTGTGCTGACAGCGTGGAGCCTGCTTTGGATTCTCTGCCTTCCTCTCTCTGCCCCCTCCCCCCAAATAAATCAACAAACATGAAAAAGAGAAGAATTTACATTCACGCACAGATACATTTAGGCATAGAGGGCCGCCTGCATTTCAAACTCACCCAGCTACATTGTTGTTCAAACTGATTAGGCTTGTATATTTACAAGCTGGGCGACTTTAGCAACAAACAGAGGCCCTTCCCCCTGTTTTTGAGACGGGAAAGACCACGCAGAACAGGAAGGCAATTGCAATCACCTTCCTGGTCTCTCTGCTTCCCTCTTGCCCTCCCACAATCCGCTTTGTGCAGGACAGTCAGGATGTGCTTTTCAGAAAATAAATCGCGTTCTGTCACTCTGTCTTCAAACCTTTTATCCTTGTTTCCCGACTGACTTGAGACAAAATCCAAACTCCTTACGACAGCCTTGGGGTCTAGGTGAACGGGATCCCTGCCTGCCTCTCTCTTGCCTTGCTCCCCGCCTTGCTCGCGATCAAACCACAGCAGCTTTACTTCCAAACCTGCACCATGCCAAACATGGCTCTGCCACAGGGCCTTTGCCCTTGCTGTACTCTCTGCCAGGAGCACGCTTTCCTTGGAGTTTCTCATGGCTGGCTTCTTCTCCTCCTTCAAGTCTAGATCCAAATGGAGCCTCAGCTGAAGGCTCTCCCCTCCTCCTCCGGCCCTGTCTCCCATTGTGCTGTATGACCCTATGGGCACTGTTCTCATTTTCTGAAATTATCTTACATGGTTGTATGTACTAACTAGTTTTTGGCTGTCTCTCTCAGCTGAGTGCCACCTCCATCAGGGCGGTGTCCTTTTCAGTGTCCTCCGTTGCTGTATCTCCAGATTCTTGCCACTTAGTAGGCCTCAAACACTTTTTTTTCCGAAGTGGATTCCTCGAATGGATTGGCCCAGCCACTCTGAACGCTTGAAGGCTAGTTTTGGGAGCATCGCAGTGACCATTCTCCTAGATAAAGCTTTTCACATATTCCAAGTCATTGCTACAGGCAGAAACCCCTCGGTGACCGTGGTGACCGCCAACCTAGCCCATGAGTCAATGCAGTGGTTACACATTCTAGTGAGGTATAGTCTTGGTCATCCAGCTCCTCCCGAGGCTTAAGTTAGCTATTTCAAAAATAGATTTATTGAGATATAATCCACATACCATACAACTCACCTACTGAAAATACAGGTACAGTTTAATGGCTTTTCGTATATTCACAGGCTTGTGCAACTGTCACCGCTGTCTAGTTCCGGAACATTTTCATCACCCTCTTACTTATTCGACATCGCTTCCCATGTCCTCCAACCCTACCGCCCCCTAATCCTAGGGAACCACTCATCTACTTTCTGTCTTTCTGGATTTACCCATTCTGCACATTTCACAATTATCCAATATATGATCCTTTGTGACCGGCTTCTTTTACTTAGCATAACGTTTTCAAGGGCCACCCGTGCGGTAGAAGGCATCCAAAGCATTTTTTTTTTAATTGCCGCATATTCGATTTGACTTCTCCGTTCATCCGCCGGTGGATGTGAGGCTTATTTCCACTTCAGGAAGTGGGGATCCCCGCTAGACAAAAACCTGATTGTGGTCATGTGAATGGAGGGTTGATGATATAACAAAGTGTTTCCCTGTTTGTGGTCTGGGAGAGGACTTCAGTGGTACAGGGACAAGGCATTAATCACACAGAGTCCCAAAGTGAGAACATAATACCCTCTTCATTGTCTAGTCCCTCCTTATGATTAGTCAAAGAAGAAAGTCTCAGCGTGACGCTAATATGTCTTTAACACCTCTCTAACACTTGCAAATCTCCCTTTGGAACTGAGAGCAGGTCACGGGCTCATCAGCAGGCAATGCTACGTGTGGCGAGAATTTAGCATAAATAAATAAATAAATAAATAAAGTATTTAAATGATTACCTTCTATTTATGGAATATGATTTGATTTTTCATTGATGGCAGTGATACAGAGTGTCCTTCTAAAAATGTATTTAAAGTGGAACAGTATTTTTAAACGTAAACAATGGGGGCGCCTGGGTGGCTCTGTCATCAGTTAAGCGTCTGACTCTCCATTTGGGCTCGGGTTGTGATCTCACAGTTCATGAGTTCGAGCCCCGCGCCAGGCTCTGTGCTGACAGCTTGGAGCCTGGAGCCTGCTTCCGATTCTGTGTCTCCCTCGCTCTCTGCCCCTCCCCCGTTCACGCCCCCCGCCCCCCCCCCCACCAAAATAAATAAACATTAACATTTTTTTTTTAAATCTCTTTACTGACCGCTTGGAGCCTGGGCCTGCTTCATATTCTGTGTCTACCTCCCTCTGCCCCTCTCCTGCTCATGCTCTGTCTGTCTGTCTCTCTCTCGCAAAAATAAATAAATTAAAAAAAAAATCTCTTTAGTGTGGCAATCACAGTTTTAAGATTTTTACACCCATCAACTTTGTTCCACACCGAGGTAACGGTTGCACAGAGAGGCTAAGCAACTTGCTCAGGGTCACAGAGCTAGGAAGTGTCCGGGCTGTGGCACGTACCCAGGCAATCAGTACTACCCACCCCCCGCCCCCCGTTAGGAAAGTGGCCTGGGGATGCCTGAAGTTTGGAGAGTCCAAGGTGGTACGTTTTGGAACGCCGCCCGCTCGCCGTGACTCTTGAACTGCCTTTTCCCCGCCCCCTTCCACGGAGTGGGTCCCAGCCACGAGCTTGAACTGAAGGACCATGCTCCTCCAGCTAATGTCGAGGAAACAGAGGCAAGGCTTGGCCCAGGCAGGGCGAATCCAGCCGTTCCCTGAGAATAAGCCGTCAGTCTCCGCTGCGGAGCTCGTATTGCAAGAGCTGTGGTGTCCCCAGTGGCACTGAAATGTGTCAGACGGAGAGCCTCGGACACCCATGTTTTCTGCAGAGCAGTCGAAGATGCGCAGAGAGAGGCAGAGTTGAGCGGTGGGGTCTCCCTGTGCTCCTAGCGGTCTCCGCTTCCGGATGGACTCCAACTCAGGCGGTACCCAAGCCTTTCGCTCTGGACTGATCTCCTGCTTTCTGAGATAAACGTCCATTGTGACCTAAGCCAGCTAGGTTGGGTTTGTGCCCCCCCCCCTTTTTTTAAATGAAAACAGTTTTTTTTAAATTTTTTTTCAAGTTTTATTTATTTTTGAGAGAGAGAGCATGAGTTGGGGAGAGGCAGAGAGAGAGGGAGACACAGAATCCGAAGCGGGCTCCAGGCTCCCAGCTGTCAGCACAGAGCCCCATGAGGGGCTCGATCTCACGAACTTCGAGATCGTGACCCGAGCCGAAGTCAGACGCTTAACCAACTGAGCCATTCAGGTGCCCCATTAAATGAAAACAATTTTTTTAAGTCTTTTTTTTTTTTTAATGTTTATTTATTTCTGAGACAGAGAGAGACAGAGCATGAACGGGGGAGGGTCAGAGAGAGGGAGACACAGAATCTGAAACAGGCTCCAGGATCCGAGCTGTCGGCACAGAGCCTGAGGCGGGGCTCGAACTCACGGACAGTGAGATCATGCCCTGAGCCGAAGTCGGCTGCTTAACCGACTGAGCCACCCAGGTGCCCCAATGAAAACAATTTTTAAAAAGAAATGGAAACTATGTGGAAGCAATAGGGGGAAGGCGGGGGGGGGACTCAAGATCTACAGGAAGAGCTTTCAGGAAATGAGAGGAGTATCCTCAAGAGTAGATTATTCATTCTTCCATGAGTTCATCTCAGCTAGTATACATCCAGCACCCCGTGTCGCCCAGAACTCTTCCTGGCCCCTGCAACACAGGGGTGAATGTGATAGGAAGGCTTCAACTCGGGGCGCCTGGATGGCTCAGTCGGTTGAGGGTCCCGCTCTTGGTTTAGACTCAGGTCGTGATCTCACAGTCTGTGAGATCGAGCCTCGCTTCGGGCTCTGTGCTGACAGTGCAGAGCCTGCTTCGCATTCTCTGTCTCCCTCTCTCTCTGCTCCTCCCTCCCTCTCTTTCAAAACAAATAAATACACATTTAAAAAAAAAGAAGAAGATGGGGCCCCTGGGTGGCTCAGTCGGTTTGGCGTCCGACTTTGGCTCAGGCTCAGGGCATGATCTCCGGGTTTGTGAGTTCAAGCCCCGCGTCGGGCTCTGTGCTGACAGCTGGGAGCCTGGAGCCTGCTTCCGATTCTGTGTCTCCCTCTCTCTCTGCCCCCTTACCACTCATACTCTGTCTTTCAAAAAAATAAATAAATGTTAAAAAAAATTTAAAGGTTTGTAGTGCTTATTACTTGTCAGGCATTGTACTAAAAGTTTTACTTTTCACCGTCTCAGTTGAACCTCACAACATGTCTGTGAGGCAGATACAATTACTACCTATATATTTCAGATGAATTATCCAGTTAAAGAAAAAGTCCAGATGGAAATTAGAGTCTGACTAGAACTATACGACGAGAATGGAGGGCTCTACATGAAAAGCCGTGGGTTGAGGGCAGAGCAGGATGCAGAAGGAAATACGTAGCTTTAAGATGCATTTTCTGGGGGAAAAAAGATTGGCAACAAACATATTAACTGAAGAAACTTGGAAAGAGTAACAAAATAATTTCAAAGAATGAAAGACAGGAATGGGCAAAGTTAAATGTAAAAATTGATAAAATAGAAACCAAAAAGGTGGGGGGGGGGGTTGATCATTTCACAGATGAGGAAGTTGAAGTGTGAAAAGGTTAAAATAATGTGTCCAAACCTGACAGCTAGCCAGGGGCAGAAGAATTGAGACTTGAATCTGGATCTCTTTAGATTCTAGAGCCTGATTCCTTCCTTCCTTCCTTCCTTCCTTCCTTCCTTCCTTCCTTCCTTCTCTCCTTCCTTCTGTCTACCCTCCCTTCCTCCCTCTCTCTCTCTCCTTTCCTTCCTTCCTCTCAAGATTTTAATTTTTTTAATGTTTATTTACTTATTTTGAGAGAGAGAGGGAGAGAGAGAGAGAGCTCCAGCCTGGGAAAGGGCAGAGAGAGAATCCTAAGCATGGGATGGGAGCTCGATCCCATGAACTGTGAGATCATGACCTGAGCCGAAATCAAGAGTTGGGCACTCAACTGACCGAGCCAACCAGGCACCCCAAGATTTTAAATTTTAAAATAGTCTCTACACCCAACGTGGGGCTTGAGCCCACAATCCCAAGATCAAGAGTCACACACTCCTCTGACTGAGCCAGCCAGGCACCCCCAGGGCTTAATTTCTTAACTACAGAGGGTTTGGCCTCTAAGGGCTCTTAAATGCTAACCATTCATCTTTCTTACAACTTTTTCTTTTGTTAATTTAATTTAAATTTATTATAATTTATTTATTTTTAAATCCACATCCAATTAGTTAGCATCTAGTGCAACAATGATTTCAGGAGTAGATTCCTTAACGCCCTTTATCCATTTTGCCCATCACCCCTCCCACAACCTTCAGTAACCCTCTGTTTGTTCTCTATATTTTTTTTTTAATTTTTTTTAACGTTTATTTATTTTTGAGACAGAGAGAGACAGAGCATGAACGGGGGAGGGTCAGAGAGAGGGAGACACAGAATCGGAAACAGGCTCCAGGCTCCGAGCTGTCAGCACAGAGCCCGACGCGGGGCTCGAACTCACAGACCGCGAGATCATGACCTGAGCCGAAGTCGGCTGCCCAACCGACTGAGCCACCCAGGCGCCCCTGTTCTCTATATTTAAGAGTCTCTTCTGTTTCATCCCCCTCCCTGTTTTTATATTATTTTTGCTTCCCTTCCCTTATGTTCATCTGTTCTGTGTCTTAAAGTCCTCATATGAGTGAAGTCATATGATTTTTGTCTTTCTCTGACTAATTTCACTTAGCATAATACCCTCCAGTTCCATCGACGTAGTTGCAAATGGCAAGATTTCACTCTTTTTGATTGCAGAATAATACTCCATTGGATATATATACCACATGTTCTTTACCCATTCATCCATCGATGGACATTTGGGCTCTTTCCATACTTTGGCTACTGTTGATCGTGCTGCTATAAGCATGGGGGTTCATGTGCCCCTTCGAGACAGCACATCTGTACCCCTTGGATACATGCCTAGTAGTGCAATTGCTGGGTCGTAGGGTAGTTCCATTTTTAGTTTTTTGAGGAACCTCCGTACTGTTTTCCAGAGCGGCCGCACCAGTTTGCATTCCCACCAGCAGCGCAAAAGAGATCCTCTTTCTCCGCATCCTCCCCAACATCTGTTGTTGCCTGAGTTGTTAATGTGAGTCATTCTGACAGGTGTGAGGTGCTATCTCATGGTGGTTTTGATTTGTCTTTCCCCGATGATGAGTGATGTTGAGCATTTCTTCATGTGTCGGTTGGCCATCTGGATGTCTTCTTTGGAGAAGTGTCTATTCATGTCTTTTGCCCATTTCTTCACTGGATTATTTGCTTTTTGGGTGTCGAGTTTGATAAGTACTTTATAGATTTTGGATGCTCACCCTTTATCTGATATGTCATTTGCAAATATCTTCTCCCATTCTGTCGGTTGCCTTTTAGTTTTGCCGATCGTTTCCTTTGCTGTACAGAAGCTTTTTATTTTGATGAGGTCCCAGTAGTTCATTTTTGCTTTTGTTTCCCTTGTCTCTGGAGACATGTTGAGTAAGAAGTTGCTGAGACTGAGGTCAAAGAGGTTTTCTGCCTGCTTTCTCCTTTGGCATTTTGATGGCTTCTTATCTTACGTTTAGGTTTAGGTCTTTCATCCATTTTGAGTTTATTTTTGTGTCTGGGGTAAGAATGGGGTCCAGGATCATTCTTCTTCATGTCACTGTCCAGTTTTCCCAGCATCACTTGCTGAAGAGGCTGTCTCTATTCCATTGGGTATTCTTTCCTGCTTTGTCAAAGATGAGTTGGCCATACGTTTGTGGGTCCATTTCTGGGTTCTCTATTCTGTTCCATTGATCTGAGTGTCTGTTCTTGTGCCAGTCCCTTACCGTCTTGGTGATTACTGCTTTGTAGTACAGCTTGAAGCCCGGAATTGTGATGCTTCCAGATCTGGTTTTCTTTTTCAAGATTGCTTCGGCTATTCGGGGTCTTTCTGGTTCCATGTAAATTTCAGGATTTTTTGTCCTAGCTCTGTGAAGGATGCTGGTGTCATTTTGATAGGGAGTGCTGTCTTTGTTATGACTTTGACAGAAAATGCACTCTGTTTGCCTCTAGAGGGCTGCTTCTGCCAACCCTACTACTTGTGAAGTGACCATGAAGCTGGGGGTCCCAGGGAGGGGAATTCACTCTGTTCAGCCAGCCTCACCTGGCGAAGTACCCAGAGGAGAACCTGAAGGACTCTACTGACATTTCTGCATATGAAGGAGTGACTTTGGCCCTTTCGTTGCATCCTGAACTCATAGGGTGACCAGCTGGTTCCGACTGGCCCAGGACTTCCCCAGTTTCAGCACTAAAATTTCCACGTCCCGGGAAACCCCTCAGTCCTTAGCAAGCTGGGATGGTTGGTCCCCTTAGCAGATTGCCCCCAGGGCTTGGGGATTCCAGAACCTTCTGATGGTAGAGTCCTGAGAATCAAGGCCAGTGGTCTTCAAGAGCAGACTATGTATGTGGCTGAAAATCGGGGCGTAGTGAGAAAAGGGGTTTCTGAGTTGAACAGACATCTGACTTCCCATCTGTCCCTGTGCAAGAAGCCAGCACCACGGTTCAGTTTTCTTATGTATAAAATGGAGATTAATTAAAGGAAATGGTACACGCACCCCTCCCCCCCGCACCTGGTAACTGCGTGGTAAATTTTAGTTCCCCCTTTTTAGACTGTGATTGAAAATCACTGTAAGAAGTGGGCATAGAGAGCAATTCTGCACATGTAGAAATTGCTTTTCAGAATATTTTCCCATGATGACGCCACTGTAAAATATCTCCTGGGAAGTGTCTTTTAGAATTTAGCATCTGACAAATAAAGTCTTTCCCTGCCCTCTCGGGTTCCGACTTTGTTCTTGTTTTGTTTTTATTTTTATTTTTATTTTTTACCAGATTTCTCCTCTTTATGGCCGGGCTCTTAGAAATCTCAGGGTCACATGCTGAAAATGTATGTAATTATTTCACTTTAAAAAAATATTTACTTATTTTTTAATGTTTTATTTATTTTTGAGAGACAGAGAGAGACAGAGCGTGAGCAGGGGAGGAGCAGAGCGAGAGGGAGACACAGAATCTGAAGCAGGTTTCAGGCTCTGAGCTGTCAGCACAGAGCCCAACATGGGACTTGAACCCACAAACTGTGAAATCATGAGCTGAACCGATGTCGGATGCTTAACCAACTGAGCCATCCGGGTCCCCTTGAAAATGTAATCATTTTAAAAGCCACTGGCTCTTGGGGCACCTGGCTGGCTCAATCGGTGGAGAATGCGACTCTCGATCTCGGGGTCATGAGTTCAAGCTCCATGTTGGGTGTTAGAGATGACTTAAAGAGAAAATCTTTTCTCCAGAAACCAGTCCATAGACCTGCATGGCACCGTGGGACAGTGTGAAAATCGTTAGGCTAAATAAGCATCAAGGTTCTGCATGCATCGCAGTACAGCAAAGCTTTGCAACCTTAGTCTCTCAGACTTCTGTTTGTAGACACAACACCACATTATCAACAGTGGCTCAAATGTTATTGGCCCAGTCAGCCAACATTCTAATCAAGGATCTGGGAACCCTTTCCAAATGGATTTTTGTGGCCATCCAGAAATAAGTCACATTTGATAATTACATGGGTATTCCATTAAAATTTTTTTTAAATGTTTATTTATTTTTGAGAGAGACAGAGCGTGAGCAGGGGAGGGGCCGAAAGAGAGGGAGACACAGAATCTGAAGCAGGCTCCAGGCTCTGAGCTGTCAGCACAGGGCTTGACGTGGGGCTCGAACTCGGGAACCGTGAGATGATGACCGGAGCCGAAGTCGGAGGCTTAACAGACTGAGTCACCCAGGCGCCTCGATGGGTATTCCACTTATAAATAATAAATCATATTACTATGCATATACACTTAACAGTACTGTATTATATATTTGAAAGTTGTTAACAGTAGATCTCTGAAGTTCTTATCGCAAGAAAAAAAAGCTCACCATGTGAGGTGATGGTAAACTCATCGTGGTAATCATTTTGCAATACATACGTGTATCAAATCATTACGTTGTACGCCTCCTGTTACGTGCCAGTTATATCTCAATAAAATTGGAAAAGATAACAATAAAAAAAAGAAAACCTTAAAAAAAAAAAAGCAACTCTTAAGTAGTCTGTCCTCCTTTGAATGGACTCAATCTACTGACTTGTTCTTATTGGATACATACTATTGAGTTTTAAAAACGATTTATTTAAAGTTTATTTCTTTTGAGAGAGACAGAGAGAGTGCGAGCAGAGAGAGAGGGAGAATCCCAAGCAGGCTCTGTAGTGTCAACGCAGAGCCTGTTACGGGGTTCGAACTCACCAAACTATGAGTTCATAATGTGAGCTGAAATCAAGAGTCAGACACTTAACCGACTGAGCCACCCGGGCGCCCCTCCACAAAATCACTCTAAGCTGAAGGTGATGCCGTGGATATATCTTATAAAGAGATAAGGAAAGTGAGGCCCAGAGAGCTTAAGACACTTGTCTAAGGTCACAAAGTCAGGTAGTCTGGCCCAGAGCCCAGACTCTCAACCACGACCCCTACCTGTCTGCAATGCCACACACCTGTGACATTATCCCCAGGTCTCCTGAGCACACCCAGTGGGACCGGCTTTCCTGGGAATCATTGATGCCATGGCTTGCCAAGCAGATATGATTCAACACATTCGAACCAACTTGTAGGAGTCAAATTCCTCGGGCTCACTCTCTTTTCTTTCCTTTATATACATTTTAGTAATCTCTACACCCAACGTGGGGCTCAAACTCATGACCTCGAGATCAAGAGTCACATGCTCTTTCGACTGAGCCAGCCAGGCACGCCCTTGGGCTTTCTTTCTTTAATGTTTATTTATATTTGAGAGAGAGAGAGAGAGAGAGAGAGAGAGAGAGAGAGACAGAGCATGAGCGGGGGAGGGGGAGAGAGAGCGGGAGATACCGAATCCGAAGCAGGCTCCAGGCTGTCAGCACAGAGCCCGGCGCGGGGCTTGAACTCACGAACCGTGAGATCATGACCTGAGCCGAAGTCAGATGCTCAACTGACTGAGCCACCCGGGCGCTCCAGGCTTGCTTTCTTGACAAAAGAGCAGGTCTTTGGATACAACAGCTGACAGTAAATAATACAATTTTAGGTGAAATTTGAGATTCACAGAACGGAAGGTAAGCAGAAGCAAGATAAAATGTCCTGATATTATGGGTATCACCTGTTTTTATACAGAACGCCAGCAGATTCAATTTTTATAGCATCTTTTTATTTTATTTTATTTATTTAAAAAAATTTTTTAATGTTTTTTTTTTTTTATTATTTATTTTTGAGACAGAGAGAGACAGAGCATGAACGGGGGAGGGTCAGAGAGAGAGGGAGACACAGAATCTGAAACAGGCTCCAGGCTCTGAGCGGTCAGCACAGAGCCCGACGCGGGGCTCGAACTCATGGACCACGAGATCATGACCTGAGCCAAAGTCGGCCGCTCAACCGACTGAGCCACCCAGGCGCCCCTATAGCATCTTTTTAAAAAAATGTTTTTTTTTTATTATGGTAAAAGATACATAACACAAAGTTAGCCACGTTAACCATTTTTGAACGTACAATTCAGTCCCGTTGATGCCATTAACGATGCTGTGCAACCATCACCCCTATTTCCAGAAGTTTTCATTACCCCGGACAGAAACTCTGTTCTCGTTAAACAATAATTCCCCATTCCCACAGCTACTTTCTGTTTCTATGAATTTGACTAGTCTAGGTATTTCCTGTAAGTAGAACCATGCCATTTTTGTCCTTTTGGGTCTGGTTTCTTTCGCTTAGCTTAATGTTTTCAAGGTTCATCCACCATGTAGCATGTATGAGAGCTTTATTCCTTTTTAAGGCCGACCACTATCCTATTGTAGGCATACACCCCATTTTGTTTGTCCATCCTTCTGCGGCTTCCACCTTCTGTTGGTCGTGCTGTAATGCACAAGGAGGTACAAGTGTCTGAGTACTTGTTTTCAATTCTTTTGGGTTCCATCTAGGAATAGACTTGCTGTTCGCTTGGTAATTCTATGTTGAACTTGTTGGAGAACTCCTTGATTCAGTTTTTGAACAGAATGTTTCCAAAAAGGAGAACAGGTAGACAAAGAAAAAGAAACCACCCCTAAACCTCAGAGCCCCGGCTCAGAAGAGGTGTTTTGCACTGATTATGTCCCCCCCCCCCCAACCCGCTTCCTATCAAGCATTCCATCTGTAATTCTGCTAGTTCACATTCAGAAAGAGAGACTTAGAAAAATAGGGTTTGGGGTTTTCTTTTAAGGCAAGCCTTTTCTTCAGAAGTCCTGATAAAATAAAACTTCTCTAGAACTTGAAACTATTTGAAAACCGTGCTTGATCTTCAAGCCAAAATAAGTCTCTTTTTCTGAGCCTACCTTGGTTTTACTGTTTGAGGTTGCCCGTGAATAATTGCACACGGCACGACCAGCATGAGGCAAACTGTATCGATTCATTTTTTTTCCCTCAAAGGTGTGTTTCCTTGGATTTGCGATCTTCCTGGCCGGATCACAGTTAGTAAGTCGGTCTTCCTCGTTGAGACCTCACTTTCTAAGCAGGCAAGGTACCTACTATCTCAGACATGCAACATTTGTTTTTTTTTTTTTTTTTAATTTTCTTTTTTAACGTTTATTTATTTTTGAGACAGAGAGAGACAGAGCATGAATGGGGGAGGGTCAGAGAGAGAGAGGGAGACACAGAATCGGAAACAGGCTCCAGGCTCTGAGCTGTCCGCACAGAGCCCGACGCGGGGCTTGAACTCACGAACCGCGAGATCATGACCTGAGCTGAAGTCAGACGTTTAACCGACTGAGCCACCCAGGCGCCCCTCAGACATGCAACATTTGACATCACTTGTGTGACTTTTCTAAGACTGAAACTCGGCCACCAAGGTATAGTCAATGGAGGATAAAATTCTCTAGGAAAGTCAAAATATTTCAGGAATCTTAAATATTCTATTTGCACAGACAGTAAAGTATGCTCTCAATCCATGGAACCAGACCGTGTGGTAAACACCACTCCTCGAGGAGGAAAAAAAAGAAGAAAAAATCCACCCTGCCTCTATACTTGGTACACTTTGCTCTACGTATATTCTTGGACTGAGAGTTCCCCTCTACCAGTTCTGAGAAGCAATTTGTTATTTTTCTCTAAACCTTTCAGGGATGGCCAGACTTTCTTACTAGTTGAATCTAGTAAAATGCTGCAAGAATGTGCTTGCGTGCTATTGAATCCCTCACTGGGAGCCCAGCTAGGGTTTCTTGCCAGAAGTAGAAATTGCCTCTTTCACAAATTCCCCTTCCTGAGCAAACTGTGATAACCCGCACTGGGGGCCACTAACACCCTATCAGTGTATTTTTAAACAAGAGAAAAGGGCTCCACCTTGTATCATAAATTACAGTAACATCATCGCTAACCACAGAGGTGCAGTTCCTGTGAGCAGAAACGAGTCTATTTCAGAGTCTGGGGGATAAGCAGAAACTTTCTAATGCAAGTACAGTGCCAGGCAGGCTGGTAGGACATCTGGGGCGGGAGGAACCTTGGCTTGTCAGTTTCCACGGTGGAAACGCACCCACCAGGCCTGATTTCCGGCTTCCACCTGATGTCCCCAAACTCAGACTCAGGAAGACACGTGTGGATCAGAGCCAGCACAGGGGAGCAAGACTACTATGCTCTCCAACTCTTCTTCGACTCAAGACCCAGGGGCCGAAATCTCCCGAGGCAGCAACATCCCATTTTCCTTTCTCGGAGAAAGTTAAAAATGAGGTTTTGCTACACCCGTATTCCGTCTCCGTACAAAATCCCAGAGGCTCTGCTAATCCTTTCCGAGTAACAGAATTTACTTAAATTGTTCCAAAGTTAATATTAGACCTCAACCACTGTTCTGATCCAGCGGATAAGCATTCTAAGAAATCAAATATTTTTTGGTATTAAAAAAAAGAAAAGGAATCTCATTAGTGCTTCCCTTTTGTGGAGCTAATTGCCATTTAAAAATAATTGTCACGTGGACTTTAGGCCTTGGAGTTATTTTAACAAAATGTTCTTGTCATGTTGATGTCATTCTAATGACATGTTATTGGTATTTTTCTGCTCCAAATGTGGATGTTTCCCAGGAAACTGACCAGTGGGAAGGAAGGTGGGTAGAAAGTGGAAGTGTGTCAGAGACTGTAAGTTAAGGTTCTGGTTAACTCTCGTACTTTAGGTTCTGGGGTAACTAAATCTTCTAGGGAGGAAAAGCTTTCTAATTTCTCAGGACAAAAAGAAAAAACAAATCCCTTCTCTAGGATCCTTTGGGCTTCCTTACTATCCCGCCCGATTCTCTGTGTAACATTTCTGGGGTGTTTTCCACACGGGTCTGGTGCTATGGATTCCTTATTCTGTTAGATCGGGCTCTTCATCAAGGAGCTGGCTTCTCTGTGAACGCTCTCCAGTGCCCAGAAAAGCACCCGGATTTGTGGAATGAGTGACATAGATTGTTTTTTTTTTTTTAACTAAAAGATACGGGGGCACCTGGGTGGCTCGGTCTGTTAAGCAGCATCCGACTTCGGATCAGGTCATGATCTCACAGCTTGTGGGTTCAAGCCCCGCGTCGGGCTCTGTGCTGATGGCTCGCAGCCTGGAGCCTGCTTCCGATTCTGTGTCTCCCCCTCCCCTGCTCACACTCTGTCTCCCTCTCTCGAAAATAAATAAACATTAAAAAAAATAAAGAAACTCAAAGATAACATCCAGCCTTCTAGATTCTAATGGACTCCTCTTTTTTCGTGAATCCATCTTCCACAATTGAGCCCCAGTTAGGCCCACTCCCATGATGGCTTTATTTAGCAAGGGATGCTGTGGCAGGCTGCACAGAGCTGAAGATGTTTACAATGACTCCAGCAAATGACAAGGCGCTGTGGTGTGGGTTGAGGTGGGAGGTTAGCAGTGCGGGCAGAGGGCAAGGCGTGTGGGGTTGAATCACAGCCTCATCACTCACCACCGAGAGAGGCCCTTTAATGGGTCTGAGTCTGGGTTTGTTCAACTGTAAGCCGGGATCATGTCTAATGTTTAAGGATGTTGTAAAGATTAAAGGAGATAATGTACGTAAAAGGCATCATGGCTGACTGGTCCAAAGTAAGCTTCACTCAGTCAACGTTGTTCCGGTCTCTTCCTTCTTTCTTCCTCCGTCCGCTTCCTAGTCTTGCTTCTTTTCCAGCTCATCTTTAAAGTAGTGAAAACATACGTAACATAAAGCTTCCCATTTTCGCCATTTTAAGTGTGTAGTTCAGTGACGTGAAGTACCTTCATGCTGTTGTTACGGAGGGAACCATAACATCAGCCCTCCATCTCAAAAGCTTTGTCATCATCCCAGATTGAAACTGTCCCCACTAAACACGAAGTCTTCATTCTCCCCAACCCCTTCCGCACCCCCGCCCCCTTGCCCACGGCAATCACCATTCTGCTCTCCGTCTCTATGGATTGGACTATTCTGGGGACCGCGTATCAGTGGGATCCTACGCGATTCGTCCTTCTGTGTCTGGCTTCCTTCCCTTAACACAATGTCTTCAAGCTTCACCCATATTGTAGTCTGTGTCTGGATTTCAGTCCTTTTTAAGGCCAAATAGTATTCCGTTGTTTGCACCCACCCCGTTTTGTTTATTCACTTGTCTGTTGAGGAACGCCTGGGCTGTCCCCACCCTTTGGCTGTTGCGAGTGGTGCTTCTGTGAACACGGGTGCACATGTATCTGTTCCAGCCGCTTCCCCTTTCAAAAGTGGGCTCTATTGGGGCACCTGGGTGGCTCAGTCGGTTAAGCGTCCGATGTCAGCTCAGGTCACGATCTTGGCA
Organism: Panthera uncia; assembly: GCF_023721935.1. NCBI lineage: Eukaryota > Metazoa > Chordata > Mammalia > Carnivora > Felidae > Panthera > Panthera uncia. Next base: position 8,539,334 of record NW_026057578.1, on the reverse strand, counting down.
GTTTGTGAGTTCGAGCCCCACGTCGGGCTCCCTGCCGACAGCTCGGAGCCTGGAGTCTGCTTCAGATTCTGTGTGTCTGTCTCTGCCCCTCCCTTGCTCGTGCTCTCGCTCTCTCTCTCAGAGAATAATACATATTAAAAAAAAAATTTTTTTTAAGTGGGCTCTATTCTCACCCCAAATATTGTTGGTAAAGGTTCTAGAACAACTTGAAACCTCTTCCTTCCTCCTAGAGATCTTGCCCAGCCCCCCCACCCCCCTTCTCAAAGAGCCTCTGACTGTCACTCTCCAGCTCTCCCCTTAGCTTTATATTTCTCATGAATGTCCTCATCATCTGATACCCCAGATATCGATCTGTTTATTAACTGTCTCCAGGGACTACTATGCCAATTCCCGGACAGCAGGGATTGGCTTTGACTGTATTCCAGCTCTCAGGACAGTTTCTGGCATACAGCGGGAGCTCAAAGAAAATGTGAATAACTAAATGGCAACCGGTTGCCTTACCTCTGCCTGGCTCTCACCCGCTCCACCTGGAGTGCAGCTGGGGCCCCGACCTCGTTGGAGGAACGAGTCTATCAGGCCGGTGGGAAAGAGCAGGCAGCCGGGCCCCGGGGTCGTCTGGACGGACAAACACCAGCGTAGGCTCACCTGCAGCCAGAGATGCAAGCCAAGCTTTCGAGTCGTTGGGCATCTTGAACGATCCACGTGGGGAATCACCGTGCACGCGGCCCTTCCCTGGACTCGGTCTGACAGACAGCCTCGGTCCCCAAGGTCCCAGAGCAAGCTCTGACTCACACCTGCCAACAAAAGCGAGTCAGGCTTCAGTGAGGACGGCGCGTGATGCCCGGCAGTGTCCTTTCAAAACAAACCCACCTCCCCTGCTCCCTCCAGATTGTTTCATGCAAAAACATGGCCTCGTGGCCACTGGCTCAGCCGACTGCTGCTTCCTTCCCAAGGCGTTTGTTGGGACGCTTTTTCTTCCCCCTCTTTCTTTCCTGTTCTTGTGGTTTCTCAAAGACCCCCACTTGCTCAGGCCCAGACCTGCTGCAGCGACAGAGAGACAACGCAGCAAAGCCGAAAGCCCCGGGGAGCAGGCCCGAGATGGGAAGTGGGCCCCCTGCCCCTGCCCTTCACTCAGCTGCTCACTCAGTCCGAGGTTGAAAGGGACAGAACGAATGCCCTCTGCCAACTCAAAAACCCATTATTTGGTTTCCTCCTGGTCTGTGCATGTTAGAAATAAGCCGTCCACCTGCTCCCCGGCTAGCTGTGTAAACGGGGACTAGTTCCTGAACTCCTCTGGGCCTCAGGTGTCCTCATTCCTAGAAGGAAGCGGTTAGAGTAATAACAAACACCAACAACAAACGGGAATGTCACGAGCACGGACGGGACACGGGTGAGCTCGAATTCCATAGAACTCGTTCTGGAAAGGGTCTTTGCAGGGAAACCCCGGAGTCCTAACTTTGCTCTGACGTCCTCGGCTTGGAGGTCTCAAGAGTTCCCAGATCCTTCTGCAGAAATCCTGGAAACCAGGAAACCTGGAAACCCACCTCTGTGGGAAATAAGGCAGTTTATCCCAAGGCGGGGGTTCCGGGGGTGGGGGGATTTGGCCTTCAGGGGCATGGGGAGGCGTCTGGAGAGAGTTTGGCGGTCCCGGCTGGGGAAGGGGGCCCGCTAACGGCGTCTACTGGGTAAGGCCAGAGATGGTGCTAACCTTCCCACAATGCACAAGGCAGCGCGGCAACAGAGGGCTGTCCGCCTCCAATGTCACGGGCTGAGGTGGAGAAGCCGCGCCGGCTGGTGGGCCTGGTGTGAACCGTCTGCAAATGCTCCTTTTCTCTGGCGAGCCTTCCCTCCGTACCCGCGGCCCTTCCCCACGCAGGTGCTTGTTAACCCGCACGGATCCATCAGATCCGGCTGTCATGCCTTGATTTCATTCATTCACTCCACAAACAGTGAGAATCCCCCCCCACCGTCCCCGCCCCGCACCTGCTCCCGCTGTAGGTGTTGGGGAAGACAGAGGTGAACACGGTAGGGGGCGATGCCCTCGGTTCCCATACCGCCCCCAAGTGGAAGTTTAAAGGAAAACAGAGGAGCTCCCCACGGCAGCACCCCCAGCTGGCCCAGGGGTGTGGCTGGGCGGGGCCTTGGGTGGGCACCACTACCCCCTCTCCCTTCAAACCACATCCCTGAAGGTCCTGCCTGTGCCTCCCGGGCCCTGGGCACTGAGTGTGAATGACCGTGCTTTGCGAAGCCCGGGGTTAGCGATGCCTTTTTTTTTTTTTTTAATGTTCATTTTTGACAGAGAGAGAGAGACAAAGCATGAGCAGGGGAGGGGCAGAGAGACAGGGAGACCCAGAATCTGAAGCAGGCTCCAGGCCCCAAGCCGTCAGCACAGAGCCCAACGCGGGGCTCGAACTCACGGACTGTGAGATCGTGACCTGCGCCGAAGTCGGACGCTTAACCGACTGAGCCACCCAGGAGCCCCTAGCGATGCCTTTTTGGAAGGCACCAGCTCCATCAGCTGTCTGGCCTGACCTAGAGACCGCGCTCTTCCAGGGCCGTCGGTTGAAACGGGGGCTGGCAGAAAATGCGGGCTCTGCGGGCCACTTTGCAGGGGAGCTGGGGCGGGAGGTTGACATGGTAAAACCTTCTGGTCTTTCTTTTTTGAAGGTGATTTATTTATTTTGAGAGAGAGAGCATGAGCATGGGTGGGGGGGGGGGAGAGAGAGAGAGAGAGGGAGAGAGGGAATCCCAAGCAGGCTCAGTGCTGCCCGTGCAGAGTCCAATGCTGGGGTCGAACCCACCAACCGCGAGATCATGACCTGAGATGAAATCAAGAGTGGGAAGCTTAACCGACTGAGTCACCCAGGTGCTCCAAACCTTTCTAGTCCTAATTTTTTTTAGTTAGTTAGTTAGTTTATTTATTTATTTATTTATTTATTTGGAGAGAGAAAGAGAGAGAGCAGGAGAGGGGCAGAGAGAGAGAGGGAGAGAGAATCCCAAGCAGGCTCAGCACTGTCAGCACAGAGCCCGATGCAAGGCCCGAACTCACAAGCCAAGGGATCGTAACCTGAGCCGGAATCAAGAGCCGGACAGGTAACCACCTGAGCCCCCCAGGTGCCCCACTGAATGCGCCTTTGTCCCTCTAGTTTGCTCAGAAACTTCGGCCCCTGCCCTGCCTCTTTCTCCCCACTCTCCTTCCCTTGTCCCTCATGTTTCCAAGGTCACCCTGGCTCCCGTTACCTTCGTTGCTTTCCCTGCCCCTCGTTCCCCCCCCCCCCCCCCCCCCCCAGCACTCTAACCTGGTCTCTGTCTCCAGAGGAGAGAGAGTGTCCTTGAGCTGCACGTGGAGATCATTTTCTCAGGGGCCACCGGGAACGGTCAGTAGAGCTCACTCTCCAGACCTCCCCTCCCCCACCAAATATACTTCCCGTTGGTTCCCTCCTCACCATCCCCCTCATCCCATCTGGGGTCTGGAAAGGACCTCCTTGCCCAAACTTTCCCCCCACCAGCCTGACGATGCCACGGAACTCTCTGGAAGCCTAACCATTCATTCCAAGGCAGTCTGGTGGTTATGGGTGCAGGCCCTGGAGCCAGACAGCCCAAACACATACTCTGACCCCACCATTTCCTAGCTGTGTGACCTTGGACACGTCACTCAATCTCACTGTACCTCAGTTTCCTTATCTCTAAAATGGGCAGAATGATTGCCCCCCGCCTCTTAGGGTTTTATGAAGGCTAACCGAGTGAATATATATCAAATGCCCAGAATGATATCTGGCATGTAAGTCCTCAGTACACATAGCAATGTTTCCCCCCGTTTTTGGGGCACCCTTCGAGATCAAGAACTTTCTGTGCCACAAAATATCCATCGCTGTATTTGTTTAGAGCTACCGAGCTGCTCTACGCACGTCTGCTCCTCCCCATTGATCCACACAGAGTTTCATCTCCTCTAATCCTTGAGCCCTTGCTAGCCAAGAGAGGGCCTGTACGTGGAGGCTTTGCAGGAAACGCAGCCCCTTCTCTCAAGGAGCGAAACAAAACTCATGAAAATTGACGCAAAGACGTTTTGTTTGGCCTTCACGGGCAAAGTCAGCTTCATGGTGCACGCCCTGAGTAGGCTCGCTTAGTTAAATGCTCACGTGGCTGTCCACGTCTTGAAATTCTTAATAATCTCGAACCGGGGGCCCCGCGTTCTCGGTTTACATCGGGCCCTGCAAATTAGGAAGCTGTTCACAAGCCGGCTGGCACCGTTAGCTATTCTTCTGAAACATTATTTAACTGCGTTAAAAAAGGGCGAGATTTTCCTATGAAAGTTTCTCGCTCCTCCGAAGCGATCGGCAGGCCTGACCATGCTGAGCTGGTTTTTCTGCACAGCAAAGAATTACCTGGGGCTGAACATCTCCTTCTTGTCTGTCACCTTCAGTCCTTTACTGAGCCGTCTGCAGTGTGGGCTCGGGAGTCTGTGTCCCCAGACCGACTCTTTGCAGTGCCCACGTGAGCCACTTCATAGGACAGACCGGGGTACAAAATGGCCCACGCACAGAGCTCCAGCTTTTCCTTAGAACCAGAACTGCCTTCTGTGTGGTCCTTACACGGGGCTGGTCTGCTGCATTCGACAGATTAGCTGCATGGAATCCAAGCAAAAGTTGGAATTGTGCTTTGTGTGGTATTACTTTTTTGTTGTTTCATTTTTCCTCCCCAATATTCAGTATCTATTGTATTTTACAAAGCGTCTGCCCGTAACCGATTGGAAAATAAAAGGAAACTGGTCCTGCGGCTTAGCAAGACTCCACAGACCTTTTCTTGCACCATGCTCCAGGCTGACTTTGTACCCGGGCCGCCTTCTTCACCTGTAGCCACAGGTACACATAGGTTTATACCCAGTAGAAAAGCCAACAAAGCAAAAACCTTTGGTAGATGGAACCCCAGCTAGATTTCACGACCTCAGGTGAGTTTCAAACCGTGAGTTGGGTAATGATGCTCTTCCCACTTAATGGATGGGGAAACTGAGCCTGAGAGAGATTAAGTAATTTGCCTTTTTTTTTTTTTCTTTACAAAACATACTTTTTTGTGTGTAGATGACGAAGCAGGAGCCAGAAGCCCTTGTTTCAACCCAAGTTCTCATACAATGTGTGTTGGATGTGACATGTTCTCTCTCTTTTCATCCGTAAAATGGGGTCAATGTAAATTCCTGCCACCTGGGGCTGTCGGGGTGGGGGGGAGCTGCAATGACGCTTAGCATAGTGCTTCGCAAATAAGAGATACTCTCAATAAAACCGAGCTGTTATCGTCAGAACTCCTGCTCGGACCGTCAGCCGGACAGGCGCTCCGCCACACGATGTGCCGCTTTCTGGTGGCTTCGGGGGTCCAGGCGCGTGGGCACGTCCCAGCCGCCCCCAGATCCAGGCAGAGTCTTTCCCTCCCACTCTTCCTATTGGCTGAGAACGGAGCCAATTATAAAACTGTAGCGCTTGGCTGTCACTGATTGGAGGAGGCGCAGGGCCCGCGGGGCGGTATCCGGGCTGGGATGCTGGGACGGAAGGAGATCGTCGGTGAAGCAGGAGAAATCCGAGCGAAGTCTGTAGTTTAGTGATGGGTATCGCACCGCTGTCCGATCTCTTCGTTTTCATAGACGAACTACGATTCTGTAACATGTTCGTAATAGAGGAAGTAGGGTAAAGGCGATCCAGGAACTAACTCTCTGTACTTTTAACCTCTTTTGTAAATTTCAAATAATTTCTATATAAAAATACCATGGTGGGGGTTGGTGGGGGGGGGGAGGAAAACAGTACAGTTTAGACGTTTCCCATCTTCCCCCGAGACACGTTAATATTACAGTCATACATTATATTGGGGGAGGTGTTAGTTAAACATTTAAGTACATACTTATTTAAAAAATGATTTAAACTTTTACGTTCCCCACTTATTTAAAAAAAATCATTTATATTAAACATCTATATTTGTTTATACTAAAATCTATATTATATATATTTACTTATTATATATATATTTTTTTATTTTATATATAAAATTGCCAGAGTACCAAGTTCATCAGGTACAAAAGGTTCTTGAATCTCCTTTAAACCGTGTCTCAGGTGACCAGTTCCCTTCCTTGGAGAAAACTTATTTTACAAGTTTCTCATGTATCTTTCCGGAGCCATTCTGTGAATATACAAGCAAGCTCTTTGATGGGCGCCAGGTACGTTTTGTTTGTTTTTATTTCACAGTGTATTTTGGAGATTGCTTCATATCTGTGAAGAAGTTCCTCATTCTATTTTTATTGCTACATAGTATTCCATTTAACTAACATGCAATCGGTCTCCCCTGGCTGAACATTTGAATAATAAATATTCTGCTCCTTTGCTCTTGCAGACAGCGCTGCAATAAACAGCCAGGTACGCTATTTCACGAGCGTGGGAGTCCATCTGAGGAATAAATTCCTAGGGGCCATGCATACGTTTCACAGAACAGGAAAAGCGAATTGCAGCCAAATTTTTCCCATTCAAGACTCGAGAGGTGATAAAACATATTCTCGAGTGCCAGCATTTTGTGTTGGAAGTGCCATGTTCAAGGAAAGGCTTCATTCTCCAGCACAACAGAGGCAAGAGGGCACGCTTCAAACAGCTAATCTGGCGATAATAACCTCCCGAAAGCAGAGAGGCAGACAATGGTACTAAGTTTACACACTTGAGAAATGACTTGAAAATAATCGGGGCTGGTATAGCCATCTGCCTGGTTCTTTCTTTCAAGAGCCAACACGTTTATTCCACCCAGGCACCAGGAGAGCCCCGCTCTGGCATCAGCACACTCTGCGGTCATTGGAAGAGGCAGTGTGTTTCTGTAAAAGCCCTCGGAACTGGCCTGGAAGAAAGATGCTTCCTTTCTCTTTTCCCCTGACTGCCAATTGGAGAAGACAGCTTGTTTTACTTGTTAGGTTTTTGTTAGGGTTTTTTTTTTTTTTTTTTTTTTTTTTTAGAGACAGCGAGCAAACAGGGGCATGGGGAAAGAGAAGCAGACAAGGAATCTCAGGCAGGCTCCACACCCAGCGCCAAGTCTGATGCGGGGCTCGATCCCACCACCCTGGGATCATGACGTGAGCGGAAATCAAGAGTTGGACGCTCGAGCAACTGAACCACCCCGGCGCCCTTTGCTTCTTGGTTTTAAAAACCTTTTCCGTGGCTTGCGAAATCGAATGTTTCAGTTCGCTCAGAAAGAAAGACTTCATTTCATTAGCTCCTGAGTTTTTTTTATATCAGTCCCAGCTGGGGGTACTTGTCTATGCTGTTCACGAGTCGATCCTACAAAGCCCAGAGTGGGCACTCTGCCACCAAAAGATATATTGATAATTAAGAAGGATAATAAAATTAGAATACTACTGTGTCTTGAGAATTTATGGTTTTGCATGCATTGTCACTTTTAATTCCACAAGAACCTTGTGAGATAAAGCCGTTATTATGTATACGTTCTAGAAAGAAAACTGAGGTCTGCAGAGGTTGAATTATCCCTAAGTTTCTGCAGCTAGTAAATAGTAGAGAACCTGGATTTCTGTCCGAAACAAATGCTCTGGAACATAGTCCAGCAGTGATTTTCAACCCAAGGGTGATTTTGCCTCCCAGAAGACATTTGACAATGTCTGGAGACATTTTTGGTTGTCACAACAGAGTGGGGAGTGCTGTTAGCATCTAGTGAATAGAAGCCAGGGATGCCGCTAAACATTCTACAGGGTACAGGACAGCTCCCCAGAACGAAGAATGTTCTAGCCCCAGGTGTCGAAGTGCCATGTTTGAGACATCTTGTGACACAGGGACAGGTAGTTCCATCCAAAGCATTTCAGATTGCTATTTGTATTCTCTATTTTGCTGGGACCCATGTACTCAAATTAAATACAGTGTGATCAACATTACGAGACTTTGAATTATGTACACTTGTGTTTCTTTGAAATTTTAAAAATTATATGCATTTAAAATAGTGTTATGTAAAATATCAAAGGGGCGTCTGGATGGCTCAGTCAGTTGAGCATCCAGTTTTGGCTCAGGTCACGATCTCATGGTTCTGTCTGTGGGTTGGAGCCCTGCATCAGGCTGTCTGCTGACAGTCCAGGGACTGCTTTGGATCGTCTGCCCCCCCCCCCCCCCCCGCTCTGCCCTTCCCCAGCTCGCATGCTCTCTCTCTCGCTCTCAAAAATAAGCATTAACAAATTTTAAAAATAAAATACTAAAAATGTGTCATCGACCACAAAATTTGATGTATTGTGAACGTCCTCTCAAATTGCAAATTTGTCAAGAAACATAATTTTGGAGCCAGGAAGTTGAGGGAGTTATAAAGCGTTTATGGTATAGGCACATGACAATGCCGGTAAGCTGGCAAAGAGAAATGTTTTGAAGTGTCCGATTCATTCAGTTGCGAATCCCTTGCAAAAAATACACCGGCCCTGTGTGGAGAACCGAAGGAAAGAACGGTAGGCATTCTTTGATTTATACTTTTGATTTATCTCAAATCTATATAGATTCGCCATAAACTATCCTGTAACCAATACCCTAGGCTCGTGCATAATGCTTCACAAATTATTCCTCAGATAATTTGCACTTATCAAACTTGTAATTATCTCAACAAATACGAAGTTGTCTTTGAATGAGACTATTTCCATAACATACAAAGCTGGATAATTTTAGATTGTTCCCGTGTGCATGAGTCTCCCGGAACGTCTGTGGGCATCTGGAGGCGAAAAGTGTGTTTATTCTTCAGTGCAAATGATTGTCATTGTCGTGAGAGACACTGGAAGACGGCACAGGATTGCTCCGACCTTGCAGCAGATATCAGGGGAAATGCCTCTTCCAGCTCAGATGCTCCTTGAATGGTCTTTGTTAACGGGAGTTACAGCAAGAATGACGAAGAAACGCTGCGGTCATGATGGAGGACTGCTTGGTTCACCTGTTATATTTGGGCCTATTCGCATCTCAGCGAACTGAGTCACCCTGAGGTGCAATGCATTTTCCCAAAGATAGAAAGGGAGAGAGTAAAACAAGGCCAGACAGGAGCTATTTTCGGGCTTGGGGGCCGGACAGCCTCTGTCGGAATTACTAAACGTTGCCTTTGTAGTGTGTGAAAGCAGCCATAAACAATAGATAAATGAATGAACGTGGCTGTTTTCCAATAAAGCTTTATTTACAAAGGCGGGCAGCGGGCCTCGTTGATCAAACCCTGGAGTAAAGCATAAATAGATAAAGATACAGATATGAATAGGTATAAATAGATACTTGGGCTGTGGCAGAGAATGTTAATTACTTCTTTACCACCCATTTCTCCTTCTTCTTTAAGAACAGAACCTTCATGCTGTAGAGGCCAACTGTAGCCTCAACTCTTGCCAATAAAGGTGATTCTTGAAATGAAAGCAGAAAACCTAGACGAGATGTCTGGGAATGCTCTGTAAAGAGGCCTCATCTAGCTGGCGGGTGATATTTTGCCTTCCACTTTTCTTTTTTCTTGCTTGGAACATGGGAACGATTGCTGGCACTCCAGTGGCTATTTTGTGACTAAGAGGGCAAGTCCAAGAACACGTCAGAAACCTCATCATCCTTCTTCTTCTTCTTCTTCTTCTTCTTCTTCTTCTTCTTCTTCTTCTTCAAGTGTTTTGGGGCGCCCTGGGTGTCTCAGTTGGTTAAGCAACTGACTTCGGCTCAGGTGATGATCTTGTGGTTCGTGAGTTCATGTCCGCTCAGAGCCTGCTTGGATCCTCTGTCCCCCTGTCTCTGTACCCCTACCCCACTCTCTCTTGGAAATAAATAAACATTTTTTCCTACAAAGTTTATTCATTTAAGTAATCTCTACACCCAACATGGGGCTCAAATTCATGACCCCAAGATTAAGACCAACATGCTCTACCTACTGAACCAGCCAGTTGCCCAGAAACCTCATCCCCTTATGTCACTGAGCCAGTGAACCAAAGCCAGCAGTAGCTGACCTCCAGACTTCTTAAAGGAGAAACAACCCTTATAAGCTTAAGCCACTGGTTAAGTCAGGTCTCTACTTGCTGTATAACCAAACTTCTGATACATGTTGATAAGGATCACGGATGTAATCGTTCAACGTACAGATATTGGAAGCAACAGTTAGTTAAGGCTATGTTAACTATGCAGAGCCAGGATTTACAACTGAAGATTCTGAATCCATCAGATCTGGTGGCCAATCCTGACTCCAGTACTGACCTCGGATAATTACTGTCTCTATGCCTCAGTTTCTTCTTCTGCAAAATAGGAATAATGTTACGTGACTTACGGTATTATCGAAAGCCTTAGATATAAATGCGTGCATGTATGAAGTGACTGGCACTTTATATTTGGGAGTAAGTGCTCCCAAAATATTAATCTAATCTGATTGTCACTGTTACCATTAATTTGTCGAATTACCATTGCCATCTGGTGAATGACCATTCGCCTCTTTGAAAGAAGGATATCGCTGGGGACAATTAGTGATGGCATTTCTTCGCCACCACTCACTTTGTGGGCCTCCCCTCCATTATTAGAACAATCCATAGAAATCCACCCACGGTCTCCGGGTTTTTCGTAGTTATTATATGTCTGGCAGAGTGCAAGGTTCTGGGAGTTCTGAGGTGAGGAAGACGGTTCCTGTCTTCAGTAAGCAACAGCCACCTGCAAAACAATTAAACATTTGAAAAACAGTATTGAGTGGATGCTAGGAAGATAAATGGGCATGGTGGGGAGAAACAGGGCTTTGGTTCTACATCGTTGTGTGGAAAGGCTCTAGAAATATAAGGGAACTGGAATCTAAATGTAAGTAATGAAGAGAGTGGTTTCTAATATTATCTGTTATGAATAGCCAAAGATAATAAGAGGGAGAATTTTAAATGTTTATTTATTTGGGGGAGAGCGCCAGCGGGGGAGGGGCAAAGGGCAGGGGACAGAGGATCGGAAGCTGGCTCTGTACTGACAGGCTGACATCAGCGAGCCCGACGTGGGGCTGGAACTCACAAACTGCAAGATCGTGACCTGAGCTGAAGGAGCCACCAAGTGCCCCATAAGAGGAATACTGTTGAGATCGCTGACATGTTATATATTGTTCTTTTTCTCCTCTTGATCCGCTTTTCAACCTGCCTCCCTTTCTGGCCTGTATGGACAGACTCTTCCGCTCTGGTTTCCACTTGGGTCTGGCCAGCGCGAGGCACCTGCGGGAGACTGGCAGAAGGGCAGTGAGGTCGGGGTATTTATTTGCCCTGCTCCCCGCCTGCCCCCGGCTGGCTGCTTCCTCTACTGAAGGTCGCCCGCTCTTATCAGGTGGCTTTCTCCCACAGCTACTTTCTTCGGGTCCTGGCCACCACACCCTACCCTTGTGTCTTCTGGCCTGGGGGCAGGTCAGGTTCCCTGATGAAATTGCTAGCCTCAGAGTGTTCACCGGGTCTTAGTCCTTTCTCTTAGCTGTGCTCACGCCTTTGCAGTCCTCCCTATTTCAGGAAGGTGTCCGGTGTTTGCATGGACCCACAGACGCAGTTGCTAGCAAGGGCAAGATCTGAGTGAAGTGGCCTGAGGCCAGGGCGACAGGGAAGGGCGGTGACTGCAGCGTCCTGGGCAGCGCTGGACCGACAGCTGTTCCTCAGCTCTGGCAGCTTGTGCCGTTTGAAGAGCTGACCCTAGGGGCTGCCAGACCTTCTAAGTTGTGGGTGGAAACTAAAAATACGCATTAAAATTTCTTTTGATGTTTATTTATTTATTAAAATTGTTTCAAGTTTATTTAGTTATTTTGAGAGAGACGGAGACAGTGCGAGTGGGGGAGGGGCAGAGAGGGAGGGAGAGAGAGGATCCGAAGTGGGTTCTGCGCCAAGATTGGAGAGCCTGACGAGGGGCTCAAACTCACGAACCGTGAGATCATGACCTGAGCCAAAGTCCGATGCTTAACCGACTAAGCCACCCAGGTGACCCGAGAATTGCTCTAAGGCTGCACCCAGGTAAGAACCCACAGTAAGATTGTGGAGCCTGAATGCCTCATCTGGGTCTCTCACCTCCTTCCTTCCTTCCTTCCTTCCTTCCTTCCTTCCTTCCTTCCTCCTTCCTATTTGTTTATTTATTTATTTATTTACTTATTTATTTATTGAAAGTAACCTTTATGCCAAATGTGGGGCTCAAACTCACGACCGTGAGATCAAGCCAGGCGCCCCCTCCCATCTTCTTCGTTAACTGGGTCGCCTTGAGTGAGGCACTGGGCTTCAGCGTTTCTTAGCTCTCTATATCTGTGTCTGAATTAACTTTTTTTTTTAACTCGGATTTTATGATGTTAATCTGGGGTCCATGGGTCCCCCAGATAATATATAGGTGGTTTCTAGAGAAGTCTTTATTTTTTCATGTTTATTATTTATTTATTAAAGTTTTACATATTTATTTATTTATTTATTTATAATAACGTCATTTAACTTTATTTTTTCCAGCTTTTTAAAATGTAATTTATTGTCAAGTTGGCTAACATACAGCGTATACAGTGTGCTCTTGGTTTTGGGGGTAGATTCCCATGATTCATCGCTTACGTACAATACCCAGTGCTCATCCCAACAAGTGCCCTCCCCAATGCCCGTCACCCCTTTTCCCCTCTCCCCTGCTCCCCCATCAACCCTTAGTTTGTTCTCTGTATTTAAAAGTTTTGAGAGAGAAAGAGAGAGAGAGAGCGTGCATGAGTGGGGGAGAAGCATAGAGAAAGAGAGAAAGAGGATCCAAAGTGGGCTTTGCACTGACAGCAGGGAGCCGGACGCGGGGCTCGAATTCACAAACTGTGAGGTCATGACCTGAGCTGAAATCGGAGGCTTAACCCACTGAGCCACCCAGGCGCCCCAAAAAGTCTTAAAAATCATAGGCCAATTTTTTAGGTGCTTATGTATATTTTTGGGGGTGGGGAGCTGTGCTACAACTTTCCGCAAAAAATTAAGACCATCTGTGATGGTGTTGGAAGACAAATTAAAGAATAACTCAGACCTGTTAGGTGGCTATCATAAAAAAAGGGTAAATAACAAGGGGTGGTGAGGAGGTGGAGACATTGGAGCCCCTGTACGTTGCTGGTGGGAATGCAAAATGGTGCAAGTATTTTGGGAAACGGTTTGCAAACTCCCATCCCCCCGAGCACCAACGCTGAGTTGAACACCCGTGAGGCTATGTACTGTGCTAAGAGACGAGACTAAAAAGGTGAGCAAACACAGCCCTGCTTCTGCCCTCTGAGATCCCATGGTATTATGGCAGAGAAGGCCTCGATCAAACAAGCAGATAAACACAAAAACTCCAATCTTGACAAGTGTGACGAACACGAAGCAGATGGTGTTACAAAATTATGTGAGGATCAGAGGAACCTAGCTTGGTCCCGGGGTGGGAGCATCAGAGAAAGGCATCCCCCAAGGGACAAGGGAGGGGAGACCTGGGGGGGAAATAGGAGTGGAGTTTGGAGAGGGGAAAGCAAACCACTTGAGCAAAGGCCCTGTGGTAGGAAGCAACCTGGACCATTTAAAAAGTCCTGTGTGGGTGGAGCTAAAATATACGACAGGAGGGTGGGGGAGAAGCCTAGAAAGGAAGGCAGAGGCCTGGCCAGGCGGGGGCTCAAAGGCTATTCTGGCTGAATTGTGTCCCCACCTAAAAGATGTGGTGAAATCCTAGCCCCCAAGGAACTCACAAGGTGATCTTACTTGGAAGCAGGTGGGCTTCAGGTTCAGTAAGACTGGCGTCCTTCTGAGACACAGACACGGACACACAGGGAAAGGCCCTGTGACAACAGAGGCAGAGATTGGAGTGGTGTGGCTGCCGTCCAAGGAAGCCAAGGGCTGAAGGCCAGCTGGGAAGAGGAAGGATTCCCCCTACAGCTTCCGGAGGGAACACGGCCCTGCCACCACCTTGCTTTCTGACTTCCAGTCTTCAGAACCATTTGGTGATACATTTCTGTACTTTTACGACACTCAGTTTGTGTGTGTGTGTGTGTGTGTGTGTGTGTGCATGCGCTTTGCTATGGCATCTGTAGGAAACTAATGGAAAAGTTATTGCAGAATTTTGGTCTTTGTCCAAAGACGATGGGAGGAGAGGGGTAAGAGCACGTTCAGGGAGACTAGTTAGGTGACTGCAGGCAACCAGTTAAGAGGCGGCAGGGAGACTGGTTAGGCACCTGAGGGGGATCGGAGGCTACAGGGGATAGGAGTTTGATGTGGTTTCCCGGGGGAGAGATGCCGGCAGCTTGGAATAGGGGTTGAGGATTAGAGAGGAAGCCACATGAACGGATTTGGGATCCCTAAAGGTGAGTGAGAGACGGAGGCACGTCAACAGTGGCTTCAAGGCTTCTGGCTTGCCCCCCTGGCCGGATGGTAGCGCCGATCACTGAGCAGGTGAACCCGAGGAAAACCAGACTCCGCTCCGCACAGGGTCTGCACAGTCAGCAGAGGAGGTTCAATGCAGTAAAACAAACGCACACGCAACAAAGCCCTTTTTATTCGTATAAACAGGATTGAAATACGCACAGGTCTGTAATGTTTTGTTTTGTTTTTTTACTTTTTACAAAATAATATATCTGAGTGGCTAGTACAAATCGGCATGTGGGAATTGATCTTTTTCTCATGAACAACTGCTTGATAATTCATGGGGTGGATGTTGCTTAACTTATTAAACCAATCTCCTATTGATGCATTTAGGTTGTTCCTAGGTTTTAAATATTCGATGGCGGGTTTTCCCATTTTTAACTTGACCCACTAAAAGAATTATGTACATTTTTACATTGGGACCCAGTACACACACACACACACACACACACACACACACTTATTTACATAGCAAAAGTTTTACAGAACAGATCTTCTCCTTCCTATGTATTCTACATCCTATCCTATCCTATCCAAAAAATGATAGTTGGGATCCACTAAACTACTCTCAGCACCTACTGATAGGTCACAGCCTGCAGTTTGAAAAACATTTCAGGGCATGCTTATTAAGTAAAAAGACAAAAGCGCTTACTTATACTCTGTATCATTCTGAACACTTTGTGAATAACAACTTATTTCATCCTTGCAAAGTCCCAGTGGGATAGGAACGTGTATTATCCCCATTTTCCAGAGACGAAAACTGAGGCACAGAGAGGTTAGACAAGTGCCCACGGTCACAAGCTCATATGGTGGGGAGCTGTACTTCAGACCTGGACAATCTGACTGCTGTTTACACTCTTAGCCATCAGCCCACGTAGTCTTAGGAATTGATGTGTTTAGGAATGTATGGTTCTAAATAGCCTCATTCAGTATTTCATAGTCCTCATTCAGGGTCTATTCCTTTACAAGACCTTTAAACAGGACACGGCAAATGTACGTTGCTATTCAATACCTTGACGACTGTAGAAGGTAAACAAAGAATCCCCAAATTTACCAGTCTTCTCCAGAAACTCCGCATCAGCAACACACACACACACACACACACACACACACACATCCCAAATCCCCAAATCCTCAAACCCCAGATGTAATAATATTAGAGAGGCACTTCTTATTCAGAGGCAGTAGGGAGCTTCCCTATTATTTATTGATTTCCCCCCAAAGTTATCAAGTTCTAAAGCCTAATTATTGGTGTAATAGTTAGCCACGATGTTTGGAGAATTGTAAGCCCCTTTAGCTAATGCATGGCATATGTCAGAGGGATTCAGCTAATTCACATATCTGTCTGCACTATTAATAGAGAAGGTTACATGCCAATTATCCAGGCTTCAATCAGCCTGTTTGGATACAATAGAGTCAGTGTTCACACACTCGATGTGCCACATTCCTTCTAGACATCAGAAGCAGCTGGTCCAGATAAAGACCACTGGGGTTTTGATATTTAGGGATCACATCCACCGAGGAGCTGGAATTGAGACTTGATTGCTACATCTTGACTGCAGGTATCTTTAACCTGGATTCTTTTGAAAACTGCCTAGTGGGTTTGCAGTTCACTGGTCTTTAAACGTTTCCTGCTCAGACTTGTTGGGTGGGTGGGTGGGTGGAGGTGCTAAGAAGAGGAGAGAGACAAAGGCACGAATAGCTGAACCGACAAAGGACAGAATAATAGGAACGGGTGAATGGATTCCAGGGAAATAAGGAACCCGCACATATTCTTGTGCCCAGTTTTAGGATCAAAGAGGCTAAGATATTTTGCCCCCAAGATTTCAACCTTGCTGTTGAAAAAACATATATAGGTGTTTGTATGCATGTGTATGTGTATTTCACCTCCCCCTCCCCCCCCCCCTTCCATTTATTTTTTTCCCTCTGCTTCAGAAACTGGTCTGGAAGTGCCACGATCTCATCAGAAAATGCCGCTTCCGGTGGTATTTTTAACCAGGAACAGAAGCAGAAGTGTCTGGAATCACCCGAGAAAGCCCCAGTTCTCCGGAGAGCTGTTCTCAAATTTTGCTGGCACAGAGCACTGGATCAGTGATCAGGGAGTTAAAATGGCAGATGTTGGGGGCTTTGCGGGGGGAGGGGAGGCAGATACCTGAGACTCTCCAGCCGGTTTTCCTATCCTTCCCCTTCCCTCAGTGTCTCCTATCACAGCACTAAATCAGAGCCGCTGCCCACTTGCCTAAGGTCACACAGCCTGACTCTGGCACAAATGTAAACAGTCCGAAACAGCCAGTTGCGGGGCTGCTGTCTCATTACCCTCCCCGACACTATCTAAATACCGCCGTAGACCATCATACCTTCCAAAAAACACTACCAACAGCTAATAGACAACAGGCAGATACAACATGCCAGCCGTTGTTTTGTGTGCTATTCAGCTCAGTGTGTATTTTTTCCCACCCTCCCAGATGAAAATACAGTAATTAACTCCATGCAGGAAGGGGGAGGGGGGCAAGAAACTCTTTTTTTTTTTTTCTTTCCCTAGACTTGAAAAGAAATTCTGGCAGATAATTTGGCTGAACATGAAAAGAGAGAGGCTGCTTACAGCCGCCCAAATAAAGTGCTAGGTTGGTGAGGCTCTGCGGGCTGAGTTGAGTATTTCACGGCATGAAAAGCAGACATTTATCTGTTCCCATGGAGATGCGTTTTCTACTAGTCAATCAGACACTGAGGAGGTCAGACAATAGCCCGTGGATCCTTTTTGAATCTTGAGAGACAGTCAAGTCTTCCTTCATTTTAACATTCCACCGAAATTTAAAGGGGTCTAAATGATGTCTCAGATATACCTACAAATGTTGCCATTGTAATTTCAAGGGATGCAAAATAAGTGGAAACTCTATCTGTCAATGAGGAAGACGGGCGCCACGGACCCCCTCCTTCCAATTTCAAATCAGAGACCGTTCTGTCACAGTCCTCATTTGCAAAAATTTGGCTTCCAAACGGAACCCCTCCCTCCTGAATAAAATAATTCATAAGGTCATAAATTAAATGCTGATAATTTCCAAATGACTGTTGGAGACAGAGCAGGGGCACTTCAAACAGAAAACTTCCTGGAAGCAAGAAAAAGCTGCCCCAGAGAGACCGCCCCCCCTCCCCCAACTGCTGGAAGATAGATGCGTTGTAAACTTCATTCCTGGTATTTCCCTGCCTGAAAATGCATGCAAGGCTTGCAGAAGTGATTAGGGCTGCTATTTGACCTTATGTGTTTGTTATCAATCCCAGAGAACAGATGATGCTGGCTTGCAAAATATGTTTATTTCAGTAGGTAAATTACAATGTAAATGCCTGGAAACTGGGACTCGCATAAAGACTTTCGAAACAATCTTCTTTCAAGTGTGTCTCTTCCTACATCATTCTTGCGCATGCCTAAGGCAGAAGAAAATGTAACAGAGGTCTTTCTAGAGCTAATTGAGAAGGGAGAGGGTATTTCCATGGGATCACGTTGGAGGCAGGCTATCAAATGGGTCTTAAACAGAAGCCTGTTCACAGAATGGCAGCTTCACAGAAAACAGCAGACGGCCAAAGTCAGGATTTTGTCATAGAGGAACCTCATTCTTGTTAATGGAGTCATTCAAGAGTGGCTCAACCGCGCAAGGCAGGAAAGTAAATACAAGTATGAGCCCTGCTTGTAACAAGACAGGCCTTTTCCTTGGCTTGGCATTTCCGTGCCCCTGAAGGCAGAGATTCCTTCTCTGCCCGCTTCTCCAGGCGGGCTATCTGGAGCAAAGACACCAACCGGGACACTTGGGACACCTCAGAAAG
The DNA here is from genome assembly GCF_023721935.1 of Panthera uncia. Classification (NCBI taxonomy): domain Eukaryota; kingdom Metazoa; phylum Chordata; class Mammalia; order Carnivora; family Felidae; genus Panthera; species Panthera uncia. Next base: position 8,521,186 of record NW_026057578.1, on the reverse strand, counting down.
CAATTTGGAGCAGTCCTAGCGAATAGCATTTGGGGGAAGGAGAAAAGCTCCCGTATATCTAATAATGTATAATATCCCATCGTTAAGGAGGCAAAAAGCAGAAATTTAACATTCTTGGGAGTTTCATTTCTGTGGAAAGACATGGCCCACGTTTCTCATGCATTATGGGTCAGTATTTGACCATTTCCTCCTCTTATTTTCTTTCTCTCTTTTTAAAGTAAGCTCTACGCCCAACCCGGGGCTTAAACTCACCACCCCAAGATCAAGAGTCACAGGCTCTACCGACTAAGACAGCCAGGCACCCCTCATTTTAGTTTTTAAAATTTAAAATAGGAGCAGTACATAATCTCATTATGTACTAAAACACTCAAACAGTCTAAAGTTCCGGTCAAAGAATCAAAAATTCCTCTTTCCCTTTATTTAACTCCACTAGCTTAGGAACTTACTAGAGAGAGCTAATAACTACTTTTAATAGTATGACACATATCTGTCGGGACATGTTCCATAAATATGCAAGTGTGTGTGTGTGTGTGTGTGTACATAAACTCTTCGTTTTAAATATATCACCAAAATCATATTTATAGACACCAGGACAACTTTTTGTTTAATCAAAGTATCTATCATGGGCAACTTTCTTTTCTTTTTTTTTTTTTTTATCATGGGCAATTTTCTATAATAACATGGAGTTTTTTAAAAAAAATTACCTATACATTTTGGGAAAAAGGTAATACAGGCTTCTGATTGGGGGGAATTCAAATCAAAGGGTTTGTGGGGAAGAGAAAGTCCTCCTCCTCCCCCACAGAAAATCACTAACAGTTTTCAGTGTATCATTCCAGAAATAGTCTACACACAGATCAGCGTATATATATATCAAATACACCTTTCTTTGTCTTTACCTTGCATTTTTCACTTAGATCTTTTGCAGAGCATTTCATGTTAGAAAAAATGTGCTTTTTAAATGGTGGCATAGTATTTCTCTGAATGCTGTTCCTTAATGTATTTCACTTGTCCCTCTTGATGGACTTTGGGTGGATTTCAGTCTCTACTTCTGGAAACAGGGCTGTAATAAATACTCTAGTCTAGTGTACACCCTGTGATTCTTTGCTTAAACACGCCCACTGCTTTCTGAAAGCAGCAGCTTTACTCCATACCTATCCTTAATTTTTAAAAAATGTTTATTTTTGAGCGAGAGAAACACAGAGCAAGCAGGGGAGGGGCAGAGAGACAGAGGGAGAGAGAGAATCCCAAGCAGGCTCTGTGCCCATAACAAGACACAGGGCTCAAACCCATGAACTATGAGACCATGACCTGAGCCGAAATCAAGAGTGGGATGCTTCACCAGCTGAGCCACCCAGGCGCCCCCAACACCTGTCCTTAACTTGCCTTAACCCGAAGGAGAACTGATTGAATTAAGTTATTTTTTTTTTTTAAGTGAGGGGTAAAAACAGAATGAATAAGCCATTAAAAATCTATTATGAACACGTGCCCTTTCATGTAGTTTTTAGTCTTTCCTCCAGCTTGAGAGAGGCTCATGAGGAAGAAAAAAAAAAAAGTCATGTTCCCTTTCACCACCCCCCCCCCCAACCCCACCCAAAGGTCAGCCTTGCCAGATTCATTGCGTTCGCATCCCATGCCTGCTAGTTACGAATGCCGGCTACAGATTGTGTAATTCTGTCCCATCTACTGCTTTAATCGGGGGCTCAGAGCAGGATCACGGCTCACTCTTACAATTTAGGTAAAGCTTCCTGTTCTTTTTTGTGTGCAGGAGTGAAGCCTTGGGGATTTAGAACAAAGTGTGTCCTAGGAAAGAAGTGGGTGGGATTTTGTGTGCGCCGTAGTTTGGGGAGGGACCTCCCCCTCCCGGGGGAGGAGTCTGATTTCATTATACAGTTGGAAACCTGGTGAAATCATGTATACAACTGAATCTTTTTGCTCAGCTAGTGAGGTCTTTTTGTTCTTTGTCTTGCAATGTGTATAGCAAATTTGTGTTACGCCTGGGAAGAAGGAAATTTGAGTTAAAGAGGAGGGCAGCTCCCTACGCCTTGTAACAAGCAAGCTAATTGAAAGAGGAACTGGGCTTGCCAATGTTCAGAGCAGGAAAACCGAGGAAGTTACCATCCTCAAGTTAAAAATTACGTGGGGCTGGAGAATATAGCGCCTGCTGTATTTGTCATTGAAATTCACGATCTTGTTTGCTGTTTATCTTGAGGTGGGAGTTGGGGGGGAGTGGGGGGGGGGTGGGGGGGGGGGGGGGGAGCTCTCCTGCTGGTTAGAAAAAAGGAGGCGAGGTCCAGGAAGAAATGCTAGTAATAAGAAAGGGAGGGATTAGAAGCCCCAGAGAGAAAGGGAGGTGTAAATCATACGTGGGCATTTGACAATCGGCACAAAGAAATGGGAGACAGAGCCAAGTGCCTGATGCCCGAAAATCCTAAAAACTTAAGTGAGTAACCCAGATGCCGGAAAAATGTCCCAAAGAAAAAAAAGGAAAGCAAAATCCCAGAAGATCTTTTTCCTCGGTGATGATGTTGTCCAATGGGGTCAATAAACACTGGTTTTGCCATGGCGCTCATGTGAGCAACGCTGGGTGCACAGGAACCAGCTGCCCCGATGCGTCTTCAAAAACGTTCTCCAGGACAGCTCGGGCCTTCTGACAAGATGGGGTAAACCGGGGGAATATAGTCCTTCCACCAAAAAGGAGATTGGGGCAGAGGGAGCACATAGTAGGGGCAGAATGATCTTTCTCCCCCAAGAGCCCAATCTATTTAGATCCTACATCCCTCGGGTCCTCTGTTTTCCTCCCAGAACTACTTTGAATGGAATTGCTTAGGAAAGAGGGAAAAGGCATTTTTAGTCAAAAGCGAAGGAGGACAAAGTTAAACTCCACCAACAACGGAAACTTCTTCCGGAGGCTGCCTGGTGCACCGGAGTGTGATGCTTCCAGACTGCAGGATTGCCCTCTTTACTGTCAGAGGAGAATAATAATAAGGTAACGTTTACAGAATACTTACATGGAATGATTTATACGCTGATCCATTTTATGCTCCGAACCAGATGGGGTCGTATAGGTGTGTCCATTTTGCAGGTGAATGAGGGGTTGGCCAAATTATCGAGTAACTAGAAAATGGTACAGGCAGAATATCATTCGAGATCAAGGTTGACAGTTACCGAATTGTCAGCCAATGGCCGACTCTGATTCAATGCCTGTTTTTATAAATAAAGTTTTATTGGAACACAGCCATGCTCATTCGGGGGTACATCACCTGTGACTGGTCTTGAGCAACAGTGACAGAAACGCTATGCCCCGCAAAGCTTAACACTTCATCCGTTCCTTTACAGAAAAAATGTGCAGATCCTTGCTCTGGTTACTGGAGCCCGGGCGCTTAAGCCTGTATGTTTCCTTCTGCTCAAAATGCCTCTTTTTTTTTTTTTTTTTTTTTAATGTGATGCTGAACAGGAAAAAGAAGCAGTAACAGTTATCGGAAAACTGAATCTATTAGGGGCCCCAGAATATTAAAAACAAACAGACAGACAAACATTTCTTCCTTTATCCCTTTTTCATCTCAAACTTTTGTTGTTGTTGTTTTATTATTATTTTTTTAATGTTTATTTAGTTTTGAGAGGGGGGAAGGGCAGAGAGAGAGGGAGACACAACATGGAAAGCAGGCTTCAGGCTCTGAGCCATCAGTCCAGAGCCTGATGCAGGGCTCAAACCCACCAACCATGAGATCATGCCCTGAGCCGAAGTCGGGTGCTTAACCTACTGAGCCACCCAGGCCCCGCCCCCCCGCCTTTTTTCATCTCAAACTTTGAAAAGCCCTTATATTCTAAATTTAAAATAGACCAAAAAAACCCTTCACTGCCTTATCAGTTTAATGAAACTGCTTGTCTAAAGACCTACATTTCTCGGGTAATTTCCAAAATAATGAAGAAATGGAATACAGTGTTTCAGGAGACATACATACATTTTTCCCCCCCGGCGTATGTTATTTTCAAAACTACAAGTAGAATGAGTTGTTAAAGTAAGAGGCTACCAGATTTGATAGTAAGATACAGACTCTCGGCTTGTGAAGCTTTGGTTATAAATGTAAAACTTCTGTAACCAAAGGAGAATTGAACCCTAAGGGTATTTGGGGTTATTTTCTCTTCTTTCCTACTAAGACAAGTTGCAGATCTTGGAAATTGATCTGTATTGCCAGGTAGGTTACGATTTTGGTGTTGTCACAGTGGCTTAGTTTTCTCAAGGTCTCTAGGATTGATCAGTGTAGTGACATATCCAGGTTAAAAAGAAAAAAAAACGTTAGCAAACAACATTCATGATAGTGTCTTCTGTGTCTCCCACATGCCAGGCATGGGACTAAAGCCCTGACTACGTGTTACCAAGTCCTCCTGATAACTCTACAAGGAAGGCATTCTTATTTTATTTTTTCGATGAGAACAATGAGGTCCTGGGGCATACCGTGTCCCAGCGAATGCATGGTGGGATGACCTCAAAGTCTTGACCCCAAATTCCATTCTCTTTCCCCTCCGAGAGGAGGTCTGTCATTGATTGTTCAACTAATCCTTTTGTTCAACTAATTCTTACCTCCTTTGGGATCTAGCGCGTGTCACGCCCTGTGCTCCATTCTGAGGATTCGGCAGTGAACAAACCAGACACCTAAGTCCAACCCAGGATATTTTCAGACGATGAAGGATGTTAGCAAGGGAAGGAAACAGGACGGATAGGATGGAGAGTGTCCGAGTTGAGTGTAGCAATGCGGGAGGGAGGGAGGTCAAGGAAGAGGCTTGGGTGATGGGTGGAGGCCACAAGGTAAAGACCTAGACCCGGGAAGAAAGTTCCAGGCAGAGAAGCAGCAGAGGCATGTTCCTTGAGATGGGAAGAAATGTAGCATGTTGGGAAGCTAAGTTGATTCTTTCCGGCTCTCGCCAATTCAACAATCATTACCAGCTGTCCAAGCTGGAAGGCCATAGGTGCTTTCAAGGAACAGGTTAGTGGAGAGTTTATCCTCAGTTCTAACAACTGTTATCTCCTTCCCCTCATCAGACAGGGAAGTAAGGTGCTCCTCCTTTATTTATGACTGCAAATAATAATAATAGTTACCAGTTACCGAGGGCTGACTGCTTACCTGTGTCAATCTCACTTAACCTGCAAAACAACCAATGGAATATTGTAGAATGGTCTTAGAATAGGATGAGGCTGCCCTGACAGGCTTAAGGGAATTGATTTCTAGAATTTACATGTTTATATCACATTTACATATGCCTGAAACTGCCTGGGGATGCTGCTGTGTGCTTAAGTTCACATTCACCCTCTTCCTACCTTACAGAGAGGTCTGCGCTCAGCATTGAGCTGGTAGATGGTGTAACGGTTTTCAAAGTAACAGGTTAAAGAAACCCTCCTCTTTTTTTTTTTTTTTAAGATTTATTTATTTTTGAGAAAGAGAGAGAGAGAGGCAAGCAGGGGAGGGGCAGAGAGAGAGACACCAAATCCAAGGCAGGCTCCAGGCTCTGAGCTGCCAGCACAGAGCCCGATGCAGGGCTCAAACTCCCAAACCACGAGACCATGACCTGAGCTGATGTCGGACGCTTAACCAACTGAGCCACCCAGGCGCCCCAAAGAAACCTTCCTTTAATGATTAATCAAGGTGCCTAAATGTGGACATCCTATATTACTTTATCTTACATACATTTCTTTCTAAGATGCATTCAGAACAATCACAGAAGGGTAACAATGTTGTTGGTTCTTAGAAATACAACTGGAATGTTTTCTAGAACCATCAAATATTTCAGCATACACCGGGGATAAAAACACCTGAATACCTCAGGATAAAAATGTGATATGGTTTTCTTTCATATTTAGTGAGTGCTATTCAATGGATTAGTTAAGAGTTATTTTACCAAATCATAGAATGAATTGTGGATTCTAAGCACATACACTGACCACAGGTTTTTCTTTTCTTTTCTTTTTCCTAATTTTATTTTTTATTTTTAAAAATTTACATCCAAATTAGTTAGCATGTAGTGCGACAATGATTTCAGGAATTAAAAAAATAAATGATTTCAGGAGTAGATTCCTTAGTGCCCCTTCCCCATTTAGCCCATCCCCCCTCCCACAACCCCTCCTGTAACCTCAGTTTGTTCTCCATACTTATGAGTCTCTTCTGTTTCATCTCCCTCCCTGTTTTTATATTATTTTTGTCTCCCTTCCCTTCTGTTCATCTGTTTTGTCTCACAGAGTCCTCATATGAGTGAAGTCATATGATTTCTCTGACTGACTAATTTCACTTAGCATAGTACCCTTCAGTTCCATCGACGTAGTTGCAAATGGCAAGATTTCCTTCTTTTTGATTGGCGAGTAATACTCCATTGTATATATAGACCACATCTTCTTTATCCATTCATCTGTCGATGGACATTTGGGCTCTTTCCACACTTTGGCCATTGTTGATCGTGCTGCTATAAACATGGGGGTGCATGTGTCCCTTCGAAACAGCACACCTGTATCCCGTGGATAAATGCCTAGTAGTGCAAATGCTGGACCATAGGGTAGTTCTATTTTTGGTTTTTTGAGGAACCTCCATACTGTTTTCCAAAGTGGCTGCACCAGTTTGCATTCCCCCCAGCAGTGCAAAAGAGATCCTCTTTCTCCACAGCCTCGCCAACATCTGTTGTTGCCTGCGTTGTTAATGTTGGCCATTCTGACAGATGTGAGGTGGTATCTCATTGCGGCTTTGATATGTATTTCCCTGATGATGAGTGATGTGAAGCATTTTCTCATGTGTCGGTTGGCCATCTGGATGTCTCCTTTGGAGAAGTGTCTATTCATGTCTTTTGCCCATTTCTTCACTGGATTATTTGTGTTTTGGGTACTGAGTTTGATAGGTTCCTTATAGATTTTGGATACTCACCCTTTATCTGATATGTCATTTGCAAAGATCTTCCCCCATTCTGTCGGTTGCCTTTTAGTTTTGCTAATCGTTTCCTTCGCTGTGCAGAAGCTTTTTATTTTGATGAGGTCCCGTAGTTCATTTTTGCTTTTGTTTCCCAGGTTTTTCTTTTCTTTTCTTCTCTTTTCTTTTCTTTCTTTTTTTTTAACAAAATATTTACTATTTTCCTACTAAAAATATGAACTCGTTTGAATTGTAATAAAATTTAAGATGTCCACTTAAAAACATGTAAGAGGGGCATTTGGGTGGCTCAGTTTGTAGAGCATGCAACTTTATCTAGATCTTGGAGCCTGAGCTGAGTTTGAACCCCACGTTTTTTTATATATAAAAAATATATGCAAGAGGGACTCAGTCAATTAAGCGCCTGACTTCGGCTCAGGTCATGATCTCACAGTTTGTGAGTTCAAGCCCTGTGTCGGGCTCTGTACTGACAGCTCAGAGCCTGGAGCCTCCTTCGGGTTCTGTGTCTCCCTCTCTCTCTGCCCCTCGCCTGCTCATGCTCTGTCTCTGTCTCTCTCAAAAATAAATAAACATTAAAAAAAACTGAAAAAATATGCAAGACACTAGGTATTTCGTCCTCAAAATTATGTAAGAGAAAAAAAAAGATCATTAGTTTAGCATATACCCTGGTTGTTGTCTACCTAATCGTAATTGCTAATTATTTTCTTTGCAGATAAAACTCAAATTTACATGCACACACATGCGTATATATTTAGTTTGATTTTTTCAACTGCTGTGTACTTCAGGAAAAGTTGAAACCTCAACAGTTCCAAGGGATGGAGTTTTGACTGGTCATTATGAATGGTTCTCAATTCTGGGCATAAGGTCAGCTTTTCTTCAGAGCTTTTAAAAATTGTCAATGCCTGGATCTCACCCCCAGCTATTGTGATTAAAGTAGTCTAATCAGTTAAGAGAATTTTCTTTTTTTTTCCTTTCTTTTAGTGTTTATTTATTTTTGAGAGAGAGAGAGAGAGAGAGAGAGAGAGACAGAGTGGGAGTGGGGGAGAGGCAGAGAGAGAGAGGGAGAGAGAGGGAGAGAGAGAGACAGAATCTGGAGCAGGCTCCAGGCTCCGAGCTGCCAGCACAGAGCCCAACATGGCCCTCGAACCCATGAACCTCGAGACCATGACCTGAGCTGAAGTCAGACAGTTAACCAACTGAGCCACCCAGGCTCCGTCAAGATAACTTTATTTCTGTTGGTAATAACAGGTTCAAGAGTTATGTAATGTAATGATCACCAATGAGCAGGATAAAGTAAACAGGCTGGGGGTATATCTCTGGGAAAGTTATCCTTGCTCTTGAAAAGGTAAACAAGGGAAGGAATGTTCAATTTTTAGATTTTCTTTAGATGAATAGATGCCAGCTGCACTGTGGCAGCCTTTTTGTGGCTGTGAGGGGCAAATCTGAAGTTCACAGCCAATACACTGAGGTGGGCAGAACAAGATCCAAAGAATTTGGGACTATAGCCATTGAATCAACCTACCCTGAAGGTGCCCTATCAAGGAGGACATTTATCGTATCTTTAGGTGGATTCTCTGTTTCCTGAAGGTCGACCCGTTTTCAATTTTACAAAATAAGGAAACTGGAACACAGGTTAAGCTATTTGTTTACAGTCGCATGCCTGGAAATTGGCAAAGCCAGGGCTTGAATTTGTCCGACTCTGTCTCCTGTGCTTTTGATGAGTAGAGTATAAATAGGGATTAGCAAATTATGTATGGCTTGTGGGCCAAATCCCATCCACGGCCTGTTTTTATAAAAAAATAAGTTGTACTGGAACGGTCAGACCCAGTTAGCTCACGCATTATCTATGGCTGCTTCTCTCCTATTCCAGCAGAGTTGAGTAGTAGTGAGAGATGTTATATGGCCTGTAAAGCCTAAAATATTTACTTTCCAGCTCTTTTCAAAAACGTTTGCCGACCCCTGCTGGTCTAAGCCAATCACGGTAATCGTATCTTTATCTGTGATTGTATAGGGATGACTGTATGATCCAGTTTGGGCCAATGAGATTTAAGCAGGATTCGGCTGGGGGCGGGTGGTACCTTCCTGGAGAAAGATGGTCCCCGTCCCACCCTCCCATCAAAAGAAGCGTGCAGGAAGGCGGTCGCCTCCCTGGCTGCTGCCCTGCCTCTGAGTCAGGATAAGATGACTGGAGCTGAGGCGGCCATCTTGAAACCACAAAGGGGGTATAAAATACATGCAAGAGGCTAAGTATTTGATGACACTGCTGGTCCTATGCAATGCTGCACAATGCTCGAACTCCTTACCTCCAGATTTCGTATTTGTTAGACCAGAATTTGTCTCTATTTGCAGGCTGTCCCATTACTTGTGACTGCATCGGTCCCCCCTGATGCAAACTTTATGTCTGAAATTACTGCCCTTATTTTACACTTATGAAACCCAAAGCTCAGGGAGGGAAAAGGACTTGCCTAAGGTGTGTGCATCAAATGAAGTTTGTCTTCCTCCGATGACTCTCCCTGTTCCAGCGCCCTTCATAGTAACACACAAACTCTCGGCACTTGGGGCTTGGTTTGTCTATGTGAAAATTCTGTAGCCCAAGGAGAATGAACACTACGGCAAATGGAGTCCCCTACCCTACAGTGATTTCTTCTCCTTCTTCTTCTCTGCTAACAGAAACTGAGTTTACTTTGGGCACCAATGTACCCAGCTCCAAGGGTTGAAGGATATTCGGTCGAAGCCAGTCATGGCTTTCCTCCTTTGCGGGAAGTTTTACCCTCTAGATGATCTGATTCCAGGCTGGGTCTGGGTGATGCATGAGAGTCCGCCTTTCTCATGAGTTCTCAGGTGATGCCAATGCTTCTGTTCCATAGAACACATGTTGACTGACACTATTCTGTCCTAGAGGTGACAAACTTTTTCTGTAGAGGGCCAGATAGCAAATATTTTAGGCTTTGTGGGCCATGCAGTTTCTGTGGCAACTAGTCAATTCTGCTATTGCAGCAGCTTGAAAGAAGCCACAGGAAACACATAAATAAGTGGCTGGGGCTGTGTTCCAATAAAACTTTATTTATGAAACCAGGTGATGGGCCAGATTTAACTTGTGAGCCATAGTTTGCTGGCCCCTGGCTTAGATTAGTCATCTCCTGGTGCCAGGCCCATGCTTGCTCTCTGAACTGCTCAGCTGACTGATAGCTGAACCAATAGGGATTCTCTTAGGAAGGAAGACACGGGTGATGGCTGTTGGGTACCAGGGAAACGGTTGCGATCTAACCGAATTTGACATGGAACGATTCCTAGGTTATTTCTGGCAGAGGCGAGCGTTTCCACACGACCTAGCTACAAGTTACCATAAAATCCGGTCTGTCCACATTTTGCTACCCTTATAACCAAACACTGATCAGCAAAACGCGCGCAAAACAGTTTATACAACGTGTCGCGGAAGCGCCATAAAGCCTCAGCGCTCCATTCCTTCAGGGGCCCTGGTCGTACCTTAAATGAAAGGTTCACGCAAGGCAGGCATAACAGTACATGAAAAGCAGGATTGTGTGCTGTCTGCTTGGCATGATGCGGTCAGAAATCCTCCTGTCCAGTGGCTGGACACAGGCTCAATCGGGGAAGGAGAGGGGAAGGGTAGTGGTGGGTAAAGGGTGGATTGTTGTAGCCTATGAAGCATGCTAGTCGGCTCACACGTCTTGAATACCTTTAATTTCACCAATGCAAATAAATACACGTCTTTCTTCCCCCCTCTTGCAAATCTATTTCTCATGTCAGTGTAGTCATGCTTGTTGTCATCAGTCCCTAGTTTCATCAATAAAAACCCTATTTCTGGGGCGCCTGGGTGGCTCAGTCGGTGGAGCGTCTGACTTCGGCTCAGGTCATGATCTCGCGGTTCGTGAGTTCGAGCCCCGTATGGGGTTTTGTGCTGACAGCTCAGAGCCTGGAGCCTGCTTCGGATTCTGTGTCTCCCTCTCTCTCTGCCCCTCCCCCACTCACGCTCTGTCTCCCTCTCTCTCTCTCTCTCTCTCTCTCAAAAGTAAAATAAACATTAAAAAAATTAAAACAAAAAACCCCAAGTACCCCATTTCTGAATTGCAAAAAGCACCTGTCATAGCTGCTGCTGGAGCGTGGTCCTTTCTGCCTTGGTGTTTGCCAGCCATCCCCAAACGATGCATTCTTGCTCGCCAGTTAGCTAACCACACTCCTGCTGAGCTTCAACTAACTGGACTTTGTGGACAGCTTATTGCACACAGACGGAATAAAAAAACTTACCCCAGCCTCTGCCGTCAGTGAACCCGGGTTCAAACCTAGTCTGTCGCTTACTAGCTGTGTGCACCTAGGTAAAGTTGCAAATGCGCTCAAGGGGTGCCCTCGGGTAGAATATAGTGCTCTACGTTTTGCTCTCTGGAGGCCAAAGCGATGGCCTCATCCATAAAATGGGTGTAACGGTGATCGTGGCAATTAAGGAAGCCGGGCATGGGAACCAGCCCGGCACCCACGCAGAGCGAGCTCTCTCCGTAACTTGTCTGCTGGTACCTAATTCTTCATTGGTTTTCAGATAAGATCCAGAGCTGAAGGCATTTTCCTGAAGACAGAGGCAGAGCCAGTGAAAATAATAGCCACATGGTAGTTCCGCCCACACAAAAGTCATATTCCAGGGGTTTGGGTGAGTCTTTTAGCTTAGGTTTTTCTAGAAAGTGAAGACCATCTATCAGAGGTTCACGTTTTGCATTTGGAGGAGAAAGCTGGAACAATATATAACGTGGCGTTTGGCCGGTATAGACGGAGTCAGGTCGGAAAGCCCGTCATCAGAGTTCTTGGTCTTCTGTGTCCAGCAGAGAAAGTTCCGAGATTACGTGTCTGCATCAGGTAGAGTGTGTTTATCGTTTTTGTGTTTCCTCCACCATCTGAACCTGTTTCCTAAACCTGGGGAGTTGTTCCCCTTTGATTTTTGGAAAGCAGAACCCACCTATCACGGCAGGAGGGAAAAATGTAGATCGATTTCCAGCGCTCCTTGCAGCCAGGGTGTGGACACATGGCCTAGGGCTTGCCAATCAGAGGCAGCTGCCCCAGACTTTGGTTGGGAACCCAGCGATGCCAAGAAGGACGGGCTGGGTGGAGCCCGCATTAGTGACTTGTGACGCTAACATTCCTTCATCCCTGGTGGCCTTGACTGTGGTTCTCATAGCAGAACCCGACATCCACAACCGGTGTGGGTGGTGGGTCTGGTGCAGACAGCAGGGTTTAGACCGGGGGCTGGCAAACTTTTCGGGGAAAGGGCCAGATAGATATTTGAGACTTTGCTAGGCAAGACGCAATTATCAGGCTGATGATGCAGATACTTACACAACCATTTAAAAATGTAAAACCATTCATAGCTCATGGGCCCTTAGACAGTATGGCAGCCCGATTCGGTCCACGGCTATAGTCGGCTGGCCCCTGATCTGGAGCCCTGAGAGGACATCAGTGCTGTTTTCACAAGATCATGTCAGTGTGACTCCAGACGTAATTCCCAGCTGCCCCAGGAAAAGGACCTTTGCAGATGTAATCCACTTAAGATGAGGTGATGCCGGACTGGGGGAGGGGGGTTCTAATTCAGTGACTGGTACCCTTATAAGAAGAAGGAAATTCAGGGCCGCCCAGGTGGCTCAGTCGGTTAACTGTCTGACTTCGGCTCGGGTCAGGATCTCGCGGTTCGTGGGTTCGAGCCCCGCGTCGGGCTCTGTGCTGACAGCTCGGAGCCTGGAGCCTGCTTCGGGTTCTGTGGATTCTGTGTCTCCCTCTCTCTCTCTGCCCCTCCCCAGCTAAGAAACAAGGGGGAAACGCTATGGAAGATGGAGACAGAGATTAAAGTGATGTAGCCACAAGCCAAGGAAGCCAAGGTCTCTCTCTCAGAACCTACAGAAAGAAACAACCCGCAGCCGCGCAGTGGGCTGGGGCCCAAAGGCAAAATGCTCTTTGCTGTTTCCACCCTCATTGTTCCACAAGCTGAAGTGGGTTTCCAGGGACGGTATGACGTGCGAAATTCAAGTACCTGAAAGAAAAGCTGCCTTGGGAAGCTGAATGCTGAAGGCATTTGTAAAAATGTAAAAACAAAGCCACTCTACTTGCTAAATTTGGGGGCAGGGGTGGAAATAGTTAATTTTCACGAAAATACATTATTGATGTTAATATGTAAGATGTTATTTGTTTGTTTATTTATTTATTTATAATGAACACTTATTCATTTTTCAGAGTGAGAGAGACAAGAGTGTGAGCGGGGGAGGGGCAGAGAGAGAGAGGGAGACACAAAATCGGAAGCAGACTCCAGGCTCCGAGCTGTCAGCACAGAGCCTGGCACAGGGTTTGAACTCACGGATGGTGAGATCATGACCTGAGCCAAAGTGGGATGCTCAACCAACTGAGCCACCCGGGGGTTCCTGTTATTGTTATTTTAAAATGATTTTAAAAAATTAACATTTCAAAAATGTCTCAGATTTGGTTTTGAGCAGGTAAACATAAATAGGTCTAACTTGCATAGATAAAAAACCCCGTGATTCTTAAGGGGGTTCAGGGGTCCTGAGACTAAAACATTTGAGAGCTGTTGGCTTAGGGCAATGTCTTGCCTCCTTTCTTGGAGATTTTACTGAAGGGAGACGATTTCCTGTCATTTCCCACAAAGCAAGAAAAAAAAATTGTTTAAGAGTGCAGGCTTGGGATTCTGAAGGCTTGAGTCTAAACCTTTCTTCCAGAACACGCAAAGCTGGTGATATGAAATCAGTGGCTTAAACCCTCGGAGCCTCGGTTTTCTCGTCTGTGAAGTGGGTATCATAAGACCCACCTTTTAGGGGAGTTCTAGAGATTAAAAGTCCTCCCTGACTGTGAGCTCAGTATAAAGCCCTGTCTGTGGAAGAAGGGGGTGGCCCAGACCAGCACTTTTGAGACTTTAAAGAGCACACAGATCACCTGCAGATCTTGTTAAATGCACATTCTATTTCCTTTCAATATCCATCATGATCAGACTGGCCATTTCCTTTTATTATTTGATTCGTTGACTGTCTTCTGCATTCAAATGCAAGTACCCATGCAGAGCTCGAGTCATGTCCGTCTTGGTCAGGGGCTCATAAACTACAGCTTGTGGTCCAGATTTGGCCTCTTGTCTCCTTTTTTGTTTTTTTTTTAAACGTTTATTTATTTTTGAGACAGAGAGAGACAGAGCATGAACAGGGGAGGGGCAGAGAGAGAGGGAGACACAGAATCGGAAGCAGGCTCCAGGCTCTGAGCTGTCAGCACAGAGCCCGACGCGGGGCTCGAACCCACGGACTGTGAGATCATGACCTGAGCCGAAGTCGGACGCTTAACCGACCAAGCCACCCAGGCGCTCCTCCTTTTTTGTAAATAAAGTTTTATTACAACACAGACCTGTTCGTTCTTTCCTGCTTTTGCTCTCTCACAGCAAAGGAGAAGTGTGATAGCGACTGTACTGTTCACAGAGTGAAGATATTTACCCTTTCCGGGGCGCCTGGGCGGCTCAGTCGGTTAAGCATCCGACTTGGGCTCAGCTCATGATCTCACTGCTCGTGAGTTCGAGCCCTGCTTCCAGCTCTGTGCTGACAGCTTAGAGCCTGGAGCCCGCTTCAGATTCTGTGTCTCTCTCCCTGTTCCTCCCCTGCTCGTGCTTCTCCCCCATCTCTAATAGAAAATAAAATAAAAAACAAAATTTAAAACAAGAGATATCTACCCTTTTGAGAAAACCTGTGCTGACCTTGGTTGTCGTCAGCTGCTCTAGGATAATCTGGCCATAGTGGACACTCAGCAAATACTTAACTGAGCATGTATTAAGTACGCTTTACAGGTATCGTCCCATTTAATCCTCCATGAGGCAGATGCCAGTAAGGGTCCACAAGCCTGAAATTCCAAAAGCTGTATATACTTTTAAAAAACAACTTTGGCAGCAAGGTGAGCTGACCTCCCTCATCTGGCTACGGAACACGACTCGAATGAAGGCGAGGCTGTTGACCGTGGGCATCCATTCTCCCTAATTCGGTCTTTGCAGGTTTCTCTGCAGACTTGTGGATGAGGCAGATCCCCGGCCGGAGATCCTGTGTAACAGGGCCGAAGCCCCACCTTACCTTTTTAAAATCTGAAAATTCTGAATTCCAAATCCTATTCGGCGCCGAGGATTTGGATGAGAGATTTGGACGTGTACTTTCCCTTATTTTAAGGCTGAGGAACTCAGAGGCTGAATAACAGTGCTCGCGTGTGGCAGAGCCCCGCTTTGAATCCCGGAATCCGATCCCTAGGATGCATCCGTAACCGGGAGGCTATCTTAAAAGAGGCGGGTGCTGGTGCTCGTCGACTGGTTGAATTAACCAGTAAATGCAGCTGACTGGGCCTTGTTCCAAACCCTGGGCTGTTTACCTGCTGCTGGAGAGACTCCTGCTTTTTCCGGGAAAGAACATCTTTCCAGGCCAAGCGCTGCCGCTGTTAATGTGCATGCGAAACACGCACGCATGCACGCTTGCGCGCACACACGCGCACGCACGCTCATGCACGCGTGCGACATGTTCACGCACACCCCCCACACGCATGTGTGCACACGCACATGCACGTGTGCACACATTCTCATGCACACACCCACACATGCACGCGCATGCGCGCACTTGCACACACACACACGCACACACACACACGCACACACACAGACACACCAAGACTCAGAAAGGAGCTCTGTGCTACTGTATTTCCTAGAGCCTTGTGGCCGCCTGTTGTTTCCAGCAATCTCATCTTTATGAATCAGGTGACAAAACCCACTAGTTACCAGGCGGGGGAAAGAAAACAGATGCTTTTCCAGCCAGGCAGCGTTGAGCTGAGCAGTTTGTCATTGTGGTTAAACCTCTTCTGCCTCCATCAGGGCACAGCACCTTGTAAAAAAAACAAAAACTATTACTGATTTCTCTCTCTGGGTTCGGGGCCTGCTCTGGTCCTGAAAACTCAAAGCCACGGCCAACAGGAAGAGTGTAATTTGTCTGTTGGGTACTCAGCCTGGAATAGGGCAATGGGGTATATAGTAATGCTGTTTCCAAAGCGTGAAAGCATTATTTCCTCTAGTCGAGAGAGGAAGTGAGCCCTCCCCTTGCGCGCTTGAAAGCTTCCTTGAGAAGATGTGAAGTTGCCTCTAGAAGGTAGTGGAAAATTAATGTGGTTCTAAGTGAGCCAGAGTGCCTTCAAAAAAAGCTTGGAGGCGTGAGATGGGCTATATAGCTTCACAGAGGCTGATGTTGATTAAAACATGGTTATAGACAGGTGACTACTATAGGATTTCCTTAAAAAGGCATGTATCTGCGTGTGTGTGTGTGCATGTGTGTGTGTGTGTGTGTGTTTCTGTAAAAATATAGAAAAAAGAATAGGAAAGATACACTCCCCGTTAACACAGGAAGTAGGTGAGAAGCAGGCGGGGGCGGAGGAAGGTGTGTGTGTCAGAGAGAGAGGAGGGCAACTTTCTATTTTCACTCGTATATATTGCAATATTCTTCCTTTGGTTGTGGACTCTAAAAAAAAAAACATATAAAATTAACTTGCAACAACAAACAAACAAAAAGCCCTCAAGGAATCAGCTTTATAGAAATCAGAAAGCCCTACAGCTTCTAAGAATTAGAAAGCCCCAGGCACAATGACTTCCTGGTTTGGGCATTCCTAGTTACATCATGTTTGGAAACTTGACAGAATTCTACCTTGTCCCTAGACGGTAGATTACTTAAAACGGTTATCGACACTTCCTTGTTGAACAAAAGGGACACATTCGGTTCCCTCGCTCTCTGTCCTCTCTCCCTCTCTTGTACTTGGCTTAAAGTTATTAACCTTCTTTTTTTGAGAAATAAGAAGCATCTAAAATGATGGATGGTTTTTATAATGTATCTTTCAGAATACACATCCTACTCGCTTAAGGCCTCCAATTATATCTTTGCGGATATAATTCCGCAAATAATATAAATCCGATATAAAATCGGATCTCTTTCAGAGACCAAGACAGGGAGGCAGTAGATCCTGGAGGGGCCTTTAGATTAGGCACAAAAATATTTCGCCTTTGGTTAACCTGCTGTAAAGCAACCTGTTTGCCTTGTCACTTTCAGATGGTCATTTCGTAGAAGTTTCGCTAGATTGTTTGTGGCTTTTTTTTTTTTTTTTTGGCTTGTCTGTTACTTTTGTCTGATTTATTCCTTATAAATCTGTTAAATAGAAAATAGGAGGTGTGTGAGGAGCCTGGGGAGGGTGGGATGGTGAAAGGGAGGAGTACACCCACCGCTATTTGCAAGATATCAGGAACTCAACACAAGGTGGCTGGTGACAAGCCCTGGGTTGAGAAGCGTTTCCAGCTTGCGGGTCTGAAACGGGCGTCTCGCGGGAGAACAGCATGCTTCATTACTGGAGCTTTAATCGTGGCACTGGAAGAATAAATGACCAGCATGGGTGGATCTTGACTAGGATTTGTGGAGCGGACACATTATTGTCTCAAGGCTGAGATTTCTAACTATATAGGATGCACCACTGGTCGGAAAAAGTTTGTCTGTATCCCTCGGGTTTCCAGACTTACAGAATAGTACCAGAAAAGCTTATTTGCACCCACCTTTTGGCATATGCTTCTATTAAATGAGAATCTTGCAAGAAACTTTGCTTTTATTCATCAAATGAGATGAAGATGTCCTTTGAAATGATCCTAATGTTAGATTTGGTTGCTTTTTCCAAGCATTATTCTCCTATTATTTCTTTAAAAAATTTTTTTCTTTAACGTTTATTTATTATTGAGAGACAGAGAGACACAGAGCGTGAGCAGGAGAGGGGTAGAGAGAGGGAGACACAGAATCCCAAGCAGGCTCCAGGCTCCGAGCTGTCAGCACAGAGCCCGACGCGGGGCTCGAACTCACGAACTGTGAGATCATGACCTGAGCCGAAGTCGGTCACCCAACCAACTGAGCCACCCAGGCGCCCCTCTTTTTTTTTTTTTTTTAATTTTTAAAAGTTTATTTATTTTTGAGAGAGAGAGACAGAGTGTGAGCGGGGGAGGGGCAGAGAGAGGAAGACACAGAATCCGAATCAGGCTCCAGGCTCCGAGCTGTCAGCACAGAGCCAGATGTGAGGCTCGACCTCACGGACCACGAGACCGTGACCTGAGCCGAAGTCGGAAGCTTAACCGACTCAGCCACCCGGGCGCCCCTCCTATTATTTCTTATTGGATCATCACAGCAACCCAGAGGTGGTCAGAGTTAGCAACCTACACGCCATAGAAACTAAACTCATGCATGTAAACCATTGGCCAGAGAGCAGTTAGAATTCCCAATCTCTTTTGCTCAACACTTTCAGTAAAGACAGGCATACATTTTTTTTTTTTTTTTTTTATCAGATGCTATGCAGGTGGAGTTCAGGCACCTCCAGGGTTCCTCTTATGCTAAAGGTTCTGGAAAAGTCCCAAGAGCACCCTAAAATCCAAAGAAGACGTTTACCGAAGCATGAGTCACCCTAAAACACCTACTTCGGACTTTGAGGAAGGGACTAATTTTCCCTCTGTCGTCAGGTACACAGCAGCAGCGTTTGCAAAGCCCCGCCAGCAACTTGTCTATTTATACTTTGTTTATTACCCTAGGTGGCTGTACAGCTGTGGATTTTTGAGGACCGCACGAGGCTGCTGTGAGTTAATAATCCCAGACAATCGCAGGCTCTCTTTTCCTCCAGGGGTGTGGCTCTTCGTTTACAGAAAGGAAGGCTGAATCACAGAATGGAAAACGGTGACACACAGCCCATCTCTAGCAGAGCAGGAAAACAAAAGTATGGCCGTTCCCTGCTTCGCCTTGAGTCGGCATTGTCTTTAAAGGTAGACTTTGATCCCAAACTTGAGTCCTTTTCCATTGCGACGCTAACTCGAAGGACAGGATCTCCGGGTCTCTGTGGATGATCTCCCTGTCTCTGCTTGAGAGAAAACAGGTAACAGCGATCTGGTTCCTATGCCATTTAGGGAGGGCAAGGGATCGGTTTCCAGCATGCACAAAAGTGAACGATGATGACAAAATGTATGATAAGTAACCATCACGGCTCACTTACAGCTGTATGTTAGGTGCTGTAGGTGCTTTGCCGGTACTCATTCACTTCACGCTCGGATCAAACCCTCAAAGGGAGATGCTGTTATTTTTTAATTTTTATTTTTTTTAACATTTACGTATTATTGAGAGACAGAGAGAGACAGAGCACGAGCAGGGGAGGGGCAGAGAGAGGGGGAGACGCAGAATCCGCAGCAGGCTCCAGGCTCCGAGCCGTCAGCCCAGAGCCCGACGCGGGGCTCGAACTCACAATCTGAGAGACCGCGACCTGAGCCGAAGTCAGATGCTCAACCGACTGAGCCCCCCCGGGCGCCCCGGGAGATGCTGCTACTACCCGACTTTGCAGTTGAGATAGCCAAAGTTCAGAGAGGCTAAGAAACTTGTCCAAGGCTGGTAATGTCCTCATCTCTGCCCTGGAGATGATTAGGAACGTAAGTTTTGGCATCTACGATCGCAGTTTTAGTTGGCCGGGCCCATACTGGTCCATTTGGTGGCTTTGTGCTGATGAGAAAAAGCGGCTCCCTCAGGACAGGTGAGCTGATGGCTCCCACTTGGCAAGCGGAGGCAGGACGAAGTGTGGGCAGAAACTCACTTCTCTGCCCTGGGTGTCCTTGCATAGGGCCACCCTGTACGCCTGCGGGGGTGCGTGGCTCCCGCACGTGCTAGCTCTGAGACCACGAGCGGCACCCTCCGTGTCTTTGAGTCTCTGTTTCTTCCTTTAAAAATCAGGATGATGCTACGTCACCTCAGACAGAGGCCGGTGGTGAGGGTCCGCACTGAATCTACCCGGCCTGTGGCGAGAACTAAGGAGGCAAAATCAAACATGAGATGGTTAGATTGCACCTTCTGTGGGGTCGTAAACTCCTTGGCAACAGGAAGGAGTCATTTAGAGACTCGTTTTGAAATGCCATGGAGTGTATATCACAGGAAAGGCTGTGGTGCTTCCTAAGAAGCAGATCATGTCTTCCATTCTTTTTTTATTTTATTGTATTTTATTTTTTATTTTTTAAAATTGACATCCAAATTAGTTAGCATCGAGTGCCACAATGATTTCAGGAGTAGATTCCTCAGTGCCCCTGATCCATTGAGCCCATCCCCCTTCCCACAACCCCTCCAGTAACCCTCAGTCTGTTTTCCGTATTTAAGAGTCTCTTCTGTTTTGTCCCCCGCCCTGTTTTTATATTATTTTTGCTTCCCTTCCCTTATGTTCCTCTGTCTTGGCTCTTAAAGTCCTCATATGAGTGAAGTCATATGATTTTTGTCTTTCTCTGACTAATTTCACTTAGCATAATACCCTCCAGGTTCATCCACGTGGTTGCAAATGGCAAGATTTCATTCTTTTTGATTGCCGAGTAATACTCCATTGTATATATATCCCACATGTTCTTTGTCCATTCATCCATCGATGGACACTTGGGCTCTTTCCATACTTTGGCTACTGTTGATCGTGCTGCTATAAACATGGGGGTGCATGTGTCCCTTCGAAACAGCACCCCTGTATCCCGTGGATAAATGCCTAGTAGTGCACTTGCTGGGTCGTAGGGCAGTTCTATTTTTAGTTTTTTGAGGAACCTCCAGACTGTTTTCCAGAGGGGCTGCACCAGTTTGCATTCCCACATGTCTTCCACTCTTACCATTGAAAGATGTTGGTGCTTGAATCACTTTACAATTAAGCTGCGTTCCCAGGAAACTGCCTTCCTTGGATTGCTGCCTTGAATGCACTATATTGAAGTAACAGGGTCAATAACACTAAATTTAGGAATTGCCTTCAGAATGCCTTTCAGTGAGTCTGAATCCTTACAGATATTATGTGGGGTGCTACACGCGAGAGTGTGGGAGTATCAGACGGCCCCCTGTGCATTGCAGAGCCGCCCCTTAATAGCTGTGGGATTTTGGACACGTTTCTTTTTTTTTTTTTAATTTTTTTTAACGTGTATTTATTTTTGAGAGAGACAGACAGACAGAGCACGAGCAGGGGAGGGGCAGAGAGAGGGGGAGACACAGAATCCGAAGCAGGCTCCAGGCTCCGAGCTGTCAGCGCAGAGCCCGACTCGGGGCTCAAACTCACAAACCGCGAGATCATAAGCCGCAGTCGGACGCTCAACCAACTGAGAGCCACCTAGGCACCCATGGACACATTTCTTAGCCATGCTCTGTATTAGTTTTCTCTTCTGTGAAATGGGGATAATAACAGCCTCTTTCATAGACCTATGAGGGGTAAATGAGAAAAATTCATCTAAAATGTGTCACATCATCCATGGCAAATAGTAAGTGCTCAAAAAATGTTAGCTGGAGGGGGCACCTGGCTGGCTCAGCCGGTGGAACATGCGACTCTTTTTAATTTTGTCTGAAGTTCATTTATTTGAGAGAGAGAGAGAGAGCACGAGAAGGGCAGAGAGACAGGGGGGGAGAGAGAGAATCCCAAGCACTGTGACAATGCAGAACCCGATATGGGACTCAAACCCACAAACTGTGAGATCATGGCCTGAGTCAGAATCACGAGTTGGTTGCTTAACCTACTGAGCCACCCCGTACCCTCGCTTTATAGAATATTTGTACCGGCTCCCGAAGGTGGGTTCTAATTAGCTGAAACTATTTAGAGTGGTCCATTTCTTCTTATCAGTGATTAATTTATGTGATATATGACATCATTGATATATGATATCATTTTGGGCAATGAGATTTGAGGGAAAGTGTGACAAGGGTCTCAGGGAAAAGGTACTTTCTTCGTAAAGAGAGGCTCAAGAAAGTGAAGAAAAAAAGAGTAATTTCTCTGCCTCTGGATGTGGTTGTATGAAAACGTGATGGCTGGAGCCATGCAACAGTATTGCGAACATGAGGGGGGCTGGCTTGGTAAGACCAGGCCCATCTGCTGGGGTTTGTAGAACAGAAAGACGGTAGGGGCGCCTGGGTGGCTCCGTCGGTTGAGTGTCTGACTGCGGCTCAGGTCATGATCTCCCGGTTCATGAGTTCGAGCCCCGCATCGGGCTCTGGGCTGACGGCTCGGAGCCCGGAGCCCGCTTCGGATTCTGTGTCTCCCTCTCTCTCTGCCCCTCCCCTGCTCACGCTCTGTCTCTGTCTCTCTCTCTCAAAAATAAATAAACATTAAAAAAATTTTTATAATAAAAATAAAAAGAACAGAAAGCTGGTAAAAACCCATGTTATTCAAGAGGCCACTGAGCTGCTGAATTAGCTGAAGCTACTTCCAGTTCTTCCAGATTTTTTTTTTTTTTTGTCAGCGGACAGAGTCCATACTGCTTCTCTCTTTATTTCTTTATTTTTTAATTAAAAAAAATTTTTTTTAAGTTTATTTATTTTGAACACAGCACAAGTGGGGGAGGGCAGAGAGCGAGGGAGAGAGAGACTCTCAAGCAGGCTCCCAGCAGCCAGCACAGAGCCTGATGCTGGGCTCGAACTCCTGAAACCATGAGATCGTGACCTGAGCTGAAACCAAGAGTCGGTCGCTTAACCCATGGAGCCACCCAGGCGCCTCTATTTTTAAATTTTTATTAAGTTTATTTTTATTTATTTTGAGAGAGAGAGTGTGTGTGGTCATGTACGTGAGGGAGGGGCAGAGAGAGAAGGAGAGAGAGAATCCCAAGCAGGCTCCACACTGTCAGCATAGAGCCCATCTCGGGGCTCAAACCCACGAACCGTGAGATCATGACCTGAACTGAAATCAAGAGTCAGACGCTTAGGCTACTGAGCTATTCAAGTGCCCCTCTTTTTACATTTTTATGAATTTTTTATATTTATTTATTTATTTATTTATTTTTCTTCTCCTTCTTCTTCTTTTTCTTTTTTTAAATGCCTATTTTTGAGAGAGACAGAGAGACAAGGTGCGAGCCTGGGAGGGGCAGAGAGGAAGACGCAGAATCCGAAGCAGGCTCCAGGCTCCGAGCTGTCGGCACAGAGCCCGACGCGGGGCTCGAACTCACGAAGCGTGAGACCGTGACCTGAGCCGAAGTCGGACGCTCCGCCGACTGAGCCACCCAGGCGCCCCTTGGACTTTTTATTTTTAAAGTAGTCTCTGTGCCCAGTGTGGGGGCTCCAACCCACAACCCCGAGATCACGAGTTGCACGCCAGACTGGCTGAGCCAGCCAGGCGCCCCTCTTTACTTCTCGACTGCCCCATTCTGTAGCGTGTAAGGTTCATGAGAGCAAGAACTCTTTGGTTCCTGTTGATAGATAGGTCTAGCTCCCCATATAGTGCCTGGTTCACAGTGGTTGTGTTCTCTCTCTCTCTCTCTCTGCATATAATGAATGTATATACTCTGGTGATTGAGTGCAGAATTAATTTGGTTCAAACACACCTGACTTTGAACTCTGACCCTGCCACTTGCTAGCAATGTGGGCCTGGTCAAGGGTCCTGCTGGGCCTCTACTTCTTCATCAGGAAAATGTTTTCCCAAAACCTGTCTTGGGGCGCCTGGCTGGCTCCGTTGGTCGAACGCGCGACTCTTGATCTCACGGTGGTGGGTTCAAGCCCCACGCTGGGTGTAGTGGTTGCTTTAAAAAGAATCTCTGGGGTGCCCGGCTGGCTCAGTCGGTTAAGCAGCTGACCCTCGATTTCCAAGTGGGTCACGATCCCATGGTTTGTGAATTCGAGCCCTGCGTCGGGCTCTGTGCCGACAGCACGGAGCCTGCTTGGGATTTTCTCTCTCCCTCTCTCTCTCTGCCCCACCCCTGCTCGCGCTTTCTCTTTCAAAATAAATAAATAAAATAATAAATACAATAATAAATTTTAAAAGGGATAAAATAAATAAATAAAAATAAAAGAAGTAAACAAATTGGGGCGCCCGGGTGGCTCAGTCAGTTCAGTGTCCAACTTCGGCTCAGGTTCCTGAGTTCAAACCCTGCGTCAGGCTCTGGGTTGATGTTCAGAGCCTGGAGCCTGCTTGGGGTTCTGTGTCCCCCTCTCTGTCTGCCCCTCCCCTGCTTGTGCTCTGTCTGTCTGTGTCTCTTTCTCTCTCTCTCTCAAAAGATAAATAAACAATAAAAAAAATTAAAGTAAGGAAATGAAACTTAAAAAAGTATTAAAACATATCTTCACAACAGCCTGCCGCATCCCCGAGTCGTTCGAGGTGTTCGAGACCAGGGCTAAGGAGTGCCAAGTTCTGAGGTGTCCTGGGGCCCCCCACCTGCTCGGCAGGAGCGTGACTGCTCAACGGGCAATAGTTAAAGGCGCTTGCCCTGGACCCAGGAGTCGCCGTCTTTGCTTTTCCCAAAGTGAGCGTTTTGAAATATTTCATCGGGCAAGATGTGGGAGAATTGAGAAAAAGATGTAAACCTAAACAAATATCTCAAAACTGCCGTCCGCCCAGGTCAGCGGCAAGAAGCTGTGTGCATTCCGCACAAACAGATGTTAGCACAGGGGGTGTTGCCGCAGCGTGGGGCCGTCGGCCGTCTGCACCGCAAATCTTGGAATTCCTCTCAAGAAAGGCATTGCTGTCTCTCCCCCCCCCAACCCCCCCACCTCCCCAGGTTGACCAGCAGAAACACTGCTGACAGCAATGAGGGGAAAGGATTATCCCACTGGGCTATTTTTAGCTCCCCCTTGATGTCTTACATTTCACATTTTGAGCTTGTTTGCAAAGTTCCCTTCCAACCCAAATAAACCAGGTTCAGTAATGGAAGGACGCAGGTTACTGCTTTCTGATTCTCCAGGGAGCAGGCCAGGAAGCCAGGTTCCCTGTGGAATGTTCTGGGAGGGTGTCGGCCTCCGAGAGGATCCTGTAAGAGGCCAAGCTTCCTTCAGCACCCAGCTTTCTCTGGCCCCCCAAGATAATCCTCTGGACCATAGTCTTTCAGGACTTTCTATTCAGATTCCATAAAATCTGTCTTTGGATTTTCCTGTCCCCTGCTGGGAGTATCACTGCCATACCTGCTGAAAGAAAATACACCATTTTTATTCATTCATTCATTCATTCATTCATTCTGCAAGTCAGCAAATAATTATCAGGTGCCTACTGCATGCCAGATACTGTGTTCAAGAGTCCCTGTTCTTGGGGCGCCTGGGGGCTCAGTCGGTTGAGTGTCCGACTTCGGTTTGGGTCATCATCTCACGGTTCGTGAGTTCGAGCCCCACGTCGGGCTCTGTGCTGACAGCTCAGAGCCTGGAGCCCGCTTCGGATTCTGTGACTCCCTCCCTCTCTCTCTGCCCCTCCCCCGCTCAGACTCTTTTTCTCTCTCTCTCAAAAATAAATAAACATAAAAAAATTTTTTTTAAAAAGTCCCTGTTCTCATGACACCTCTTTCTTTTTTTAAAATTTTTTAATTTTTTAAATTTAAAAAAAATTTTTAGGGGCACCTGGGTGGCTCAGTCGGTTAAGCGGCCGACTTCGGCTCAGGTCATGATCTCACGGTCCGTGAGTTCAAGCCCTGCGTCGGGCTCTGTGCTGACAGCTCAGAGCCTGGAGCCTGTTTCAGATTCTGTGTCTCCCTCTCTCTGACCCTCCCCCGTTCATGCTCTCTCTCTGTCTCAAAAATAAATAAATGTTAAAAAAAAAATAAAAAAAAAATAAAATAAAAAATTTTTATTAATTTTTTTATTTAACTATTTAACTTGTTTTCTTTTTTATTTTTCTTTAATTTACATCCAAATTAGTTAGCAACATGGCACCTCTTTCTAATAGGAGAGCTAATCAAGCACTAATAAGTAAAAAAAAAATTTTTTTTAATCAATCCCAAATTGAACAGAATACCATTATATTTATTCTAATTACAATGAATAAAATACTATTATTAATACACGACAACCTCAATATAGGACTTATTACCTGCTGGGTCGTATCCGAAACTCTTTATATACCAACTCGTGTCATGCCATTTATAAAATAGGGGAAATTAAGAAACCAAAACGTAAGTATCTTTAAAAAAAAGTTTTTAATCTTCATTTATTTTGGAGAGAGAGAGAGAGTGAGTGGGGGAGGAACAGAGAGAGAGGGAGACACAGAATCCAAAGCAAGTGTCAAGTATCTTTTAAACGTCCTACGGCCGGTTTACTAACCAGTGGGATTTGAAGGTCAGCCGCGTGGATTTTAGAGTGCATCTCGAACCCCTACCACACACTCCCTATGATCTTGAAGACAGCACGTTGAACAAGTGACAAGGTGGAGTCAGGACCTGCCACGTCCCGTGAAGACGTCAGCGGGGTGATGACGGGGACTTGGCTTATGGATGGGGAGGGGGCCAGGCACAGACCGCAAAGATAAGAAGGGGTCAGAGGAGAGCCCTGCAGGTGCAGAGAGAGAACAGCAGATGCAAACACCGGAGGCAGGCAGGTAGGAGCCAAGCAATTTCAGGCACGGCGGCAGGCTCACGTGACCGGTGGGTGTGATGGGGACAAGCCGTATTGTGGGGACCCGAGGGTGCACAGGTAGGCAAGGGGATCTCATTCAAATACCACTCCTGGAAGAAAGCTGCTCGGTGAATCGTCTTGCTCAGGCTTTGCGTCGGCTCGTGGGGGCTGGCCTTTGGGGCACCGCTCCAGGAGATGCAGAAAACCTGTTTCGCATCATCTCGTGGTTGAAAACCTTTTCGAATCTTTCCTTTCTGAGCATCTGAGCATAATCGAGTCTCTCCGGAGTGATTGGTGGTCTGCCCTGGGCGACAGCTCCGGACCCGGTGACCTAAGATTAGCTCTAAAGAACTTGTAACGGTTTGCGCCACACTTAAACGCTAACCTCGGGACTTCCCCGAAGCGATGTTTTCTTGGTTGTGGTTTAAAGACAAATTCTGAACCCCAGGTTATTTTCCTAGTATTTCTCTCTGTCTCTCTCTCTCTCTCTCTCTTTTTGAAGTAGGCTTCACACTTAGCACAGAGCCCCACGGGAGGCTCGAACTCACGACGCTGACATCGAGACCTGGGCTGAGATCAGGAGTTGGAGGCTGAACCAACTGAGCCACCCAGGTGCCCCTAATTTACATGATTTCTAAAAATGGGGCCCAGGGGCCAAAAATAGGAAGAAAGGAAGGTGAACTTCATACAGTTGGTTTCCAGTGAATCACGATTTTACTGTCAGCTGTGTATGCTTCCGGAGCGGGGACTCCTTGTGGACCTCTGGCTGTCACAGGCAGGTAACAGGTGTGAATGCAGGAAAAATAAATAGCCCGGCCGATGACCAAATATTTTGCAACGAAAAAATTACGCACTGGCCCTGCTTGGAATTGATGTAATTGGTTAATAGTCTGAGGAGAACAGCTGGAAAACATTGGCGGTCCTGACAGCCCATTTTGGTTGCTCTTCAGAGGGTAATATCTGGGGATTTTCACAGCACATTTGTTAAGAGGAAATGAAGAGTCCGGGCAGCCTGAGTGAGAATCCCCAGATTCCTGATTCTCAGCTATGTGACCTTGGGAAGTTACTTAACATCTCTGTGCTTCCATTTCCTCATTTGCAAAATGGGCATGAAAACAGCTGCTACTTTTTGCAGGGTTGTCCTGGGGATAATTGATACATCAATTCATAACTGATTAAACTGATCTAAAGAAGGGGGGATGCCTGGCTGGCTCAGTCAGTGGAGAAGGTGACCCTTAGTCCTGGGGTGATGGGTTCAAGCCCCACGCTGGGCATAGAGCTTACTTAAAAACAACAACAACAAACAACAACATACTGATGTAAAGAAGTTAGCTCAGAGCCTGGTATAAGACCTCAATAAACATTTCTATGTGTTTTTTTTTTTTTTTCATGTTTATTTATTTTTGAGAAAGAGAGAGACAGACAGACCGAGCATGAGAGAGGGAGGAGCAGAGAGAGAAGGAGACACAGAATCCGAAGCAGGCTCCAAGCTCCGAGCTGTCAGCGCAGAGACCCATGCGGGGCTTGAACTCACGAAGGGTGAGATCATGACCTGAGCCGAAGTCAGACGTTCAACCGACCGAGCCACCCAGGCGCCCCTATATGTTTCCTTTTCCATCTCACCCCTTCTGGCCCTCCGTCTGTGGCTGTAGCACTGCTGTCCCATGGCACGTCTCTGGATGACCTCGGGAGGGGGTGGAGTGGTGATCTCAAGGTCCACAGAGCAGCAACCAGGGAGGCCCTTGCAGAGAATTGCCCCCTTACAAAAGGGGCGTTGCCCAATGGCAGGGTTTCTATCGACATTCTGGGACAGACGATCCTTCGTTGTGGGGCGTCTTGTGACCTGTAGGGTGTTTAGCAGCATTCCTCGTCCCTACCTGCCAGATGCCAGTGGTACCCCTGTCCCCACAATTATGACAGCCAGTTGTCAAGTGTCCCTTGGGGGACAAACTACATGATACCTTTTAGCTTTATTGTTAAAAACAATATTGAATTATATACCCTTATCGCAGGGCAAAAAGAGAAAGAGAGCAGAGGAGTGAAGGATGAAAAGGGGAAGAAGAGGGAGGGAGGAAGGAAGGAAGGAAGGAATTGTACACAAATGGGCAGAGTAAAACCAAAACAAATTAGAACAAAGCACTCCTATCTATCACTACAAAAGTTTTATGAAATACCCTTGAAAACTAGTTTTCTTACGTCTGAATTTATAGATCGAAATATCCGTGGACCCAACCATAGCACGGATAGTAAGAGCAAAACCTCCTAGATCAGCAATGATGGGGGGCGCCTGGGTGGCTCAGTCGGTCAGGTGTCCAACTTCAGCTCAGGCCACGATCTCACAGTTCATGAGTTCGAGCCCTGCACCGGGTTGTCTGCTGTCAGTGCAGAGCCTGCTGTGGATCCTCTGTCCCTCTCTCTCTCTCTGCTCCTCCCTCGCTGGTTCTCTCTCTCTCAAAAATAAATAAATAAAAATAAATTAAAAAAAAAAATGATAGACTTGAATCTGAGCTATGTGACGGTGGCCACGATACTTCACACCCCCAAACCTCAGTTTCCTCATCTGTAAATGGGAGTTACCATCGTACCTAACTCAGCACAGTGCCTGCAACATTCACTTATTGTGGGCTCTTCATATTTGCAAAAAATATTGCCAAGCACAGTGCTTTCCACAAATTAACTCAAGTACTGATCAAATGACCCTACGAATAACTATTGTTTTGTTCCCATTCTGTGGGTAATGGACCTGAAGCTTAGAGAGTAATGTTGGGGGTAGAGGGTTGGTGGGGGGGGCGGCCGCACAACTAGGAGACACGAAAGCAGGCAAAGAGCATGGCAGTCAGCCCTCTCAACCGTTCTGCTGTCCTCCCATCTTGTTTGCTTTATATTATTCAGAATTCTTTTTTTAAAAAATCTTTTTACATTTATTTATTTTTGAGAGACAGAGTGAGACAAAGTGAGAGTGGGGGAGGGGCAGAGAGAGAGGGAGACACAGGATTGGAAGCAGGCTCCAGGCTCTGAGCTGTCAGCACAGAGCCAGACGCAGGGCTCGAACCCACAGACCGTGAGATCATGACCTGAGCCGAAGTCAGATGCTCAACCGACTGAGCCCCCCAGGCGCCCCAGAATTCTTTTTTTTTATTTAAACATTTTTTTAATGTTTATTTATTTTTGAGAGAGAAACAGAGCACGAGCAGGGGAGGGGCAGAGAGAGAGAGGGAAACACAGAATCCGAAGCAGGCTCCAGGCTCTGAGCTGTCAGCACAGAGACCGACCCAAGGCTCGAACTCAGGAACCTCAAGATCACGACCTGAGCTGAAGTCCGACGCTCAACCGACTAAGCTACCCAGGCACCCCTGTAGAAAGCTTTTTAAAAGTTTTTATTTGAGGGGCACCTGTGTGGCTCAGCCGGTTGAGCATCGGACTTCAGCTCAGGTCATGATCTCGTGGTTTGTGAGTTCCTGCCCTGTGTCAGGCTCTGTACTGATGGCTCGGAGCCTGGAGCCTGCTTTGGATTCTGTGTCTCTCTCTCTCTGCCCCTCCCCCACTCATGCTCTGTCTGTCTCTCTCTCAAAAACAAATAAACATTAAAACAAAAAGTTTTTATTTCAATTCCAGTCAGTTAACATACAGTGTTGGAGAAAACTTTTTTTTTTAATAGGAGAATAATTGACACACAATACAATATTAGTTTCAGGTGTAGAATGTAGTGAGTTAATATTCACATACATCATGGAATGATTACCCCAGTAAGTCCAGTTATGATCTGTCACCATACAACTTGTTACAATATTATTGACTATATTCCTTACGCTGTACATTACATCCCCATGTCTTATTTATTTTTGTACCTGGCAGATTATAGTCTTCCTCCCTTCATTTGCTTTATCCATCTCCCCACCCCCTCCCCTTTCCACGTTGTCACAGATGGCAAGATCTCATTCTTTTTTTTTTTTATTAAAATTTTTTCAACGTTTATTTATTATTGAGAGACAGAGAAAGACAGAGCACAAGCAGAGGAGGGGCAGAGAGAGAGAGGGAGACACAGAAGCCAAAGCAGACTCCGGGCTCCGAGCTGTCAGCACAGAGCCAGATGCGGGGCTCGAACTCACAAACGGCAAGATCATGACCTGAGTCGAAGTTGGAGGCTTAACCGACAGAGCCACCCAGGCGCCCGGATCTCATTCTTTTTGATGGCTGTCTACTATTCCGTTGAATATATCTACCACATCTTCTTTCTCCGTTTGTCTATCGATGGACACTTGGGTTGCTTCCTGCCATGCCTTGGCTATTGTAAATGAAGCTGCGATGTAGGTGGGCTTTCAGTGTTTTCGTCGTAGAAAACTTTTATTTTTTGTATTTAAAAATTTTTTACATGTTGATTTATTTTTAAGAGAAGGAGAGAGAGAGAGTACAAGTGGGGGAGGAGCAGAGGGGAGACAGAGGATCCGAAGCGGGCTCTGTGCTGACAGCAGTGAGCCCAATATGGGGCTTGAACCCATGAACCATGAGATCACGACCTGAGCCGAAGTAGGACACTTAACTGACTGAGCCACCCAGGCGCCCTTTGTTGTAGGAAACTTTTAATGGAGTACAGACATCGACTACAAAGTCCATTTTCATGACAGATTTAACCTCACATCGCAGATGATTAGCTCACTTGGGGAGGTGCTCTCGGGAAATATTATAAACTCCTTTCATGTAAAAGATAAGAAACAGAGCCTATTAGGTCAGCCTCTACTTGAATTTAGATCTTAAAAAGCACATTAGCTAGAAGCCTCGACTTTGCTGAACAGAGATCAGACATGTTGTTCTAGAATTTACCGTATGTAATGTAAGAATATGGTAAATTAGTAAACATTAGTATATCCGAATCCTTTAAAAGTACATGTTTGCTTACCCTTTGAGGGTCTTACCTCTGCTGATAGGAAGACATGAATTTTTGATGATGACATTTAATTTTTTAGAAAGTTGTATTAGCTACAAGGCCTTG
The DNA here is from genome assembly GCF_023721935.1 of Panthera uncia. Taxonomy (NCBI): domain Eukaryota; kingdom Metazoa; phylum Chordata; class Mammalia; order Carnivora; family Felidae; genus Panthera; species Panthera uncia. Next base: position 8,489,927 of record NW_026057578.1, on the reverse strand, counting down.
CATAATCTTGCTCCTATGCAGTGTTGTGACATAGTCTCATCTACCACCGTCTAGCTGCCACAGGAGACTTTCTGACGCTCACATACAAGCCCTTTCCTACCTCAGGACCCTTGCACGTACCGTCCCGCTGCTTGGAATGCTAGTCCTGCGGACCACGTATCAGTGGCCGGGGCCTCCTTGAATTTCTGTACACTCATAATTTCTCCAGATGCCTTCTCCCAGCCCCTTCTTTTTCATTATCTGCTCTCGCTTTTCATAGCATCGCCACAACCTGATTTATCTTTACCTTTTAAATTGTTTATTGCCCATTTGCCCTAAAAACACAAGCTCCTTGGCAAACATGTTTGTGTATCCCCAGGATCCCAACACGATATCTTGCGTACAGCAGGTGCTAAATAAATAATCTCTGACTTTGTTTTTGACTCTGTGAGTTTACACATAGGTGACCCACATTGGATTGCGATCACCTTTGATTTATAGGCAACTGAATCTTGCTTATTTCCGGTGGCCAAGGGCTGCCTTCTTTGGCGTGACAGCACCAAAGCATTTGTCGTCTTGTGCAGCATGAGTGGGAAGCTGAAATGTCAGGTGACACCAGAGAAAGGATCGGTCATGGCAGCTCCTTGGACATAGACACATATTAAACATTCAGGGCGTCAGTAGAGGGCTGGCTCGTAGAGAATTCCATCCTTAACACATGACAAGTTGGGGTTTACAGTCAAAGTCCACTTAGCAAATGTTTATTCTACCACGCACTTTTCTTTTGTTTCCTGTAAGTATAGCCTCCCCCCCTTCCAGGATTTGAGGTCAGAGAAACACGAGGAGGCTATTAACATATCAATGGAGGGATCGCTTCGGAATCTAGAATTGGGAATAATATTTGCATCTCGAGCTCAGAAGCCGCCCAGGCAAGCCTGCTCATTGATTGCCTTTAATTTCCCCTTAAAACAGTGCCTGTTTCCGAATAAAAGATTAATACAGGAGGGCTCCGTTTGTCACGTGATTTATACTCAAATGCTGCCTCCTTTCCTTTCAGGAGCACGATGCATACGCGACCCCACCCCTGAGCCGTTTGCATTCAGTTCCTCCAGAAAGATAGCTGCTGGTCACCAAAGCCTGCCGCTTAACTGAATTTGTGTTTGTCCCCTTGATCTTCACGCTGACAAAAATGTGGGGTGGGTGGGATGTATCCAGAAAAACCAGATCTGAAAAACACAGCCGATCGCCAGGAGACGGAGCTGTGGAAAGAGATACAAAGTGCACTTGACAAAATGAAACTCAGGGATGCCATTTGGAAGGTGGCTCTGTGCTGTGCTTCTCTTTGCGTTAGGCATTACCAGCTTCTCCAGTATGGCCCCAGTAGAAACAGGGCGACCTAAGAAGTAAACTACTACTCTGGCTTGGAGCCCTTCTCCCATTTTTGTCTTGGCTGGAATTTCCATGTCGTTTTGGGGAAGAAAAACCCACGAGGAGAGGGAAGATTTCTGTTTTGTGGGAAGTTTGGAAACCTCTTTCTATAAATGAATGGATGTTAATAATACCAAACATCACTACTGGCAACGGGTTATCAAACGGCTATTTTTTTTAACCATGGCACTAACCGCCTTCTGGTCTTTATCTCGTTGGATATGGGCCCCGACACTGTGAGGAGGTCCTGTTAATATTCCCATGCAGACAAGGCTTGGAGAAGTGCTGTCCAAGTCTGTAAAGACGCAGAGCCAGATTTTGAAGCTGGGTGCATTTGATTCGAAAAATCTAAGGAGAAGCGGATGCAGGCAGGTGTGCCTCCAGGTACGTTTATTTCTTTAACGTGGAAGACGGAGGAAGTGTTAGCTTTTCAGGCAGGCAGCCAGTTGGGACTAAAGGTCTTGAGCTTTGAATCCTAGGTGTGGATCCCGTTAACCTTGGCTTACCGACTAGGCACCACCATGTCCCATGGCCAGGTAGGATTCCTAAAGGCAGGTTTCTCGTAACGTGTTGACTTTGGTCATTCTACGTGGTCATGTGGTGACTGACGACACGGCAGAGATGCCCTGAGCAGAGAGGGAAGCTAGGTCGGTAAGAATCGGAATATGACAGTGACCCAGAGCAGAACTCCCTCTGACCCCGGCCGACAAGGACTACATCCCAGGGACTGATCGAAGGAATGACACTCCCAAGATGTCACTCACTGAGAAGTTCACAATTTTGCTCTGATCTTGGATAAACCCCACGATGCCCAAGGTTGGAGCTGCGTGTGTGAGAGGCAGCCACTGTTTCCTGTTTCCCTCCTTGGTGGGGGGCACGTAGAAGAGTTTGCGATCTAGGGATCACAGTCGAGCTAGAATCAAGGCTCTGGTAGAAAGAGTGAGATCAGATTTGGGAAGCTTAAAAGGGAACGTGCCTGCTTTTCTAGTTTGGGATAATGATTCCTAACTCCCTAAGTTTGTGACTCTCTGTACTTTCCATTCGCCTTTCCATTGATTGCTTCATGGACTCAAACCGGAAAAAAAAAACAACCCAAAAGCAAAACGAGATATTGGTGGAGCTTTGATATGTGTACCCTCTGTTACAGATACTGGGCCTAAGACAGGAGGAGAGACCAAGCTGTCAACAGATAACTAACACAGAATAAATAACTCCACAAATAATAACTTAACGGCCGTTTTGATGCATGCTTTGAAAAGAAATGAATACAGGATGCGTATTTATGCATAAATTTGAAAAGAAATGAATACAGGATGCGTATTTATGCGTAAAATACTCTATTTGAGCTGCATCTAAGCCTCTGCTTATACGTCCTGTCTGCCTGGGGTCCCTTTTCTGTTTCCTTCCCTGCAGCATGTTGCCTAAACTCGTAGACTTACTGTTCAACCGCAGGGTTTTGAATCCTATATTATCACTCCGTGGCTGCGTGACCTTGGAAAAGTTACTGAACCTATCTGAGCCTTAGGTCCCTTAGGTGTAGAGTGAAAATAATACAAATGCTTCCAGAGTTATCATTAACACCAAATGAGATGATTTAAGTAAAGCACTTAGCCTCCGAAACAGGCACAGAGAGGGCGTTCATTAAGTCTAATCGTTGTCCCCGGTCTCTGAATGTGATAACCGTGTTGTTTTCCCTCCCCCGGGGCTGAAAGGCACCAGACTGCTTGCTTAAGATGTGACGAGGAGGGGGATTTAGACAAGAGGGTCCAGAAGCCTGGACCCTGCCCAACAGCTGTGTGTCCTTGGGCAAGTCAGATGGCCTCTCTGGGCCCCCGTTTCCTTCATCCATAAAGGGAAACTCATAAATCTACTGGAGAATTCGAGTTAATTTAGCTCAGTAAGCGGCAGCTGCTATTATTATGACTTCTTATTACTGTTTGACTCCGTGCAAAACATAATAATGCCCGACTCTGCCTTTTAATCCCACAGTTTGGGTGGTGTTTATGCATCAGTCTACAAAATGAGATTCTGAAAATCTTTCTCCATAAAGTGAATTGTCTTTACCCCTGACGCTTCTCCTGAGACCTCTTATTCGGTGAGTGAATTGACAAGAGGGGTGTTAGATAAGGGATTTCGTCCTTCAAACACTTCCTTAATCTCCACAGTTGCCATGGAATCTGTGTCGTTTTTGCTTGGGCGATCAGATTACGTTTCATAAACAATATCCCCTATGTTTAAAAATCTTTAAACGGCCACTTGTAAGCGGCTTGACGTGGACTACAGTTAATGCCTTGTTTGACTTGGCTCTTCCTTTGTCCGTGGGGCTGACGGTCAACTGGTTATGCCAGCGCCGGACTCCGAAGCAGAGACCCACGTTTTCCAGAAGCTTCTTGCTTGAAATAGTTCCTTCGTTTTCAGCACATCAGCTATCCCTTGTAACTTTCCAGCGATGGGCATTTTTGGTGCTTTCGTAGATTTCTTGTTTTCCCCGGTATTCACCCTCAGTGTCCTTCTCCCGGCACTTCCCAAGTCAAAATTGTCAGCTCACCTGACCCGTCAGCACCCTGGGGCCACTGGGGAGAAGTGGGTATCTTAAGGTGCGTTTGTCACTGCAATTTTCACTAAGTTTTAATTTTCAAACTGAGGGATTAACCCCCCTTTTGTTTCGGGCGCCTGGGTGGTGGCTCAGTCGGGTAAGCGTCCGACTCTTGATTTCAGCTCAGGTCACCATCTCACGGTTCGTGGGTTCGAGCCCCGTGTTGGGCTCTGTGTGGACAGTGTGGAGCCTGCTTGGGATTCTCTCTGTCTCCCTCTCCCTCTGCCTCCTCCTGTTCTTTCTCTCTCTTTAAATAAGTAAACATTTAAAAAAAAAAGTCTCCTTTTGTTCATTGGAGCTCGTGTTTATGGGCTTCTCCCGTATGTGACTCTCTGGATCTGAGCCATCCACTTAATTCTCCAGTTCCCCTCTCTACAGCGTCTAGCGGGTTCTACCTGCAAAAATGTGTCTCCCCCCCTCCCCCCGCCCTCCGCTCCCACTACCGCGATCCGCTCTCAACCTACCTGCTTCGTGCTAACTCTCCTCGATCCATTGCTCACAGAGCAGCCCTAACGGCTCTGAAAAACGCACAGCGGATCATGCCAGCTCAGTGTTGAAAACCTTTCCATGGGTCCCCATTGTACTTCAGGCAAAAATGAAAATTTCTCTCCAGGAGGTCTGGCCCTTGCTCCCTCAACACATGGATTCCAGCCACCCTGTTCCCGCTTGGAGCCACACTCCCCTCCTCTCTCCTGGACAAGTCAGACTTGTCTTGGCCTCAGGGCCTTTGCCCTTGCTTTTCTTTGAGCCTCAAGAGCCCTTGTCCCAGATACTAGCTTGCCGGGCTCCCTAGTACCTGTTAGCCGTCAGCAACACTGGCCTGTCCTCCGAGAGCCTTCTCTGGCACGGCCTGTCCCTGCCCCAGCTCAAACAGCTGCCCTGGTCATTCTGTCCCAGAGCACCGAACAACACGTGGCATTGCCGTTTATTTGTTTATTCTGGCTTCGTTTCCTCTATTTCCTTCTAGAGCAGGCTGGAGCGAACTCCGAGCCTCAGCCCTACTGACATGGGGCGCGGGCTAACTTTTCGCTGGAGGGACCGTCCTGTGTATCGTGGGGTGTTTAGCTGCTTCCGTGGCCCGCTAGGTCCTCCCACCAGATCCCAGTGGCACTTCTCCTGTGCCCCCCACTCAACCCCCCGCCCCCAACTTGTGACAACTAAAAATGTCCCCAGACATTGCCAAATGTCCTCTGGGGGGCAAAACTGGTCTCGGTGGAGACACGCCGGTCTAGAATCTGAAGTCTTACCTTGGCCTAAAACAACGCCTGACACAGGAATGAGTAGGTAGGAGTTTACCTGTCGGAGCGAAAGAGCGTTCCTACCCGGTACGGTAGGTGATCCCGTCTCCACCACACAGAGCTGCGGAGGCCCCGGAACCGCGTGACCTGCCTGGGGACACAGCCGACAGGTGTTGGAGCTGGAGGCCACCCAAGGCCGTCAGACATCTAAGTTCAATCTCTTTGCTTCAGGCCACGTGAACACGCAGCCAATACGATGATAATGCTTTCTAGGCCTCTCCTTATCAAGCACGACGGAGTGCCACCATCAATGGCTTCAATTTACCCTACATTCTGTGCAGGAGAGACCATTCTCAGCACATTATTCAGCGGATTTCATCTACTTTTTACCTAGTGCCGAGAAATAAAAATAGTGTTTTGACATCTGGTAGCAACACCCTCTTACAGAGAGAATTATTGTGGTTGTAAACACGTTGCTAGCTCTTTAAAACAATTCAAGCTTTGGAATAGTTGTCACATCCACATGGTTTGAAAAGAAAACCATATAAAGAGGAATATAGTGAGAAGCCCTATTCCTGTTTCCATCGGACCCATCCTCTGATTCCTTTTGATGAGTTTGCTGGGTGTCCTTCAGAGTTGTCTCTTTGTTTTTGTTTTTTTCAGATTAAAAAAAATTTTTTTTAAACATTTATTTATTTTTGAGAGACAGAGAAAGGCAGAGTATGAGCAGGGGAGGGGCTGAGAGAGAGGGAGACAGAGAATCCGAAGCAGGCTCCGGGCTCCGAGCCGCCAGCACAGAGCCTGACGCCGGGCTCGAACTCACGGACCCTGAGATCGTGACCTGAGCCGAAGTCGGATGCCCAACCGACTGAGCCACCCAGGCACCCCTGTTTTTTTTAAGATTTTATTATTTAAAATTTTTTTTTATTTTTTAAATTTTTTTTAAAGTTCATTTATTTATTTTGAGAGAGAGAGAGAGTGGGGAAGGGCAGACAGGGAGGGAGAGAGAGAATCTGCACGGTCAGCACACAGCCTGACGTGGGGGTCGGACTCACAAACCGTGAGATTGTGACCTGAGCTGAAACTAAGAGTTGGACGCTTCACCGACTGAGCTGCCCAGTGGCTCCTTCCTTCTTTTTTAGAGCTGCAGAATACTCCACTTAGGATCACAGTCAAATGTATTCAACCGGTTTTCTGTTGTGGGGTATTTGGGTTGTTTCTTTCTTGTCTGTGATGAACAGTGCTGACACGAAGAACCTCGGTGTCCATTGTTTTCCCTAACCTATCGGAGAGACACGTGTGCGCGTGAGCCGGGAGGGGCAGAGAAAGAGGGAAAGAGAATCCCAAGCAGGCTCTGCGCTGGGGTTCGGTCTCATGAACCGTGAGACCGTGACCTGAGCCAAAACCAAGAGTTGGACGCTTAGCTGAAGGAGCCACCCGGGGGCCCCACCCCCTGTTTTTTTAAGCGCTCTGCCATGGTACATCTGTTAAAGGCTGTTGGGCAACAAATAAACAAATCTTACGTCAGCACTAAAAAAAAAATACAAGTAAACCTGCCGAACGATGTCTAGGCTTCTGTTATTGTTACACGTGTCTTTCTGTGTCATTCGAACCAGCTCATTTTTACTGTTTATATTTTCTCTTTTGCTAAAGGTTAAAGCAACCCACCAGTTTGCCTGAAAGCTGTTTACACCGGGAAATGTTAAGGGTGAGCCGGCCACACGCTTGTGTGATAGCCCTTCCTGCCAAGTGCCCCCCCCATGTTGGGAGGGCTTGCATTGCCTGTTAGCAAGAGGACCTGTCTCTGGAAATGGCAGCTTTCTCTCGATCGGCATGAAAGGCCTGCTTGGCTCTTTTCAAGTTGCTCAAATTCCTAGTAGGGCTCTGGTCCTGATTTCTTCCACCTGCTTTTCAAAACTGCAGGTGACTTCTCTCCCGGGTGCCTTGGTTGGTTACGTCTGCCGTAGGACATCCATCGCGCCTGAATTCAGCTTCTTCGCCCTGCTTCCCGGGGCCATTTCCCTGCAACTTGCTTGCATATGCTAATTTCCAGTGGAACACTTTTTTTTTTTTTTTTAATGCGTGTGACTCAGGACTCAGGCTCAGTGCAGCACTTAGGTGTGCGTGAGGGAATGCTAAAACGTTCTGGCCAGAGGAGAACGGCATGGCCACGAGGAAGCTGAGATCATATGCTGGGCTCAGATCATGGTGTGTGTGTGTGTGTGTGTGTGTGTGTGTGTTGGATGGCTACAAATTTATCTGGGGACTTGTGGAAAAAGGTATTAAAACAAACAGCCTCACGAGGAATTACTGCCATGCAGGGCAGCGTTACATAGATTGGTGAATCTTTATGTATTTTGACATGTGTCAGTCTTGCTGGCTTTGGCTATGACCTACATTAGGCACTGACTCAAGGTTCTTCAGTGAGATGCATTAACCTACCAAGTCAGAAGGCATGATGGTTGAGATGGGCCAGCAAGCTATGACCCACGGGCTGAATCCCATTTACGTCCAGTTTTGTAACTTAATGGTCATGTGGGGGCTGCATATTTGAGCAGGATTTTGCCAGGCAGGTTGGGGAGGAAGAACAGCCTCGCATGGGTTGGCAGAGTACAGTCTGAGGGCCGAATGAGGCATACCGCCTGTGTTTGTAAATAAAGTTTTATGTGAACACAGTCAGACCCCTTTGTTAAAGTATTGCCTACAGTTGCTTTCGCTCTGCAGAGGCAGAGACCGTGTGGTCCCCCAAGCCTAAAATATTTGCTGTCTGGCCCTTTACAGGAAAAACTGACCCTGCCCACCGCTAGGGTTGGGATTAAGCACTGAAGCTATGAATCAACAGCTTGCCTTCCAATCTCAAGGTTACTTGTTTCTGTGTAACCTTGGTTACATACCTATAAAATGGAAATATGAATATTCCTGGGTTGCTGTGAGAAGTAAATTCAATAATTATCATGATTCATTTTAATGAAAGACTTCCAGAGTTTTTCCCATATTCTTGATGCCCTGGATTATAATCATGCTGGATCTTTTCTGTCGTTATAAAATTTAAACGTCAAAAATATTTGAGGAATTTGGGCTGCCACCCTTCTCGTTCCAGGAATAAAAGATCCCGAAATGCTTGCAGCGTATTTTCAGTATATTTGATGTTGATTAGTGGAGCCCGTGGGTGCTTAGGAACTGTCCATTGGTATGTCTTTGGTCTAGTTGGGATCTCGTTTCGGTTAGAGACTAAACCATTAAGGTATACAGGTGAAATTTCTAGGGCACAAACAAACTGGTATGAGGGGATCAAGATTCACAGTGGTCTCCGTAGAGTCAAATAAAGGATTTGGAGGAAACAAGAGAATATTTACCAGAGATTGATGTGGATTCTGGCATCAATTATTTAAGTCTGGGAATTGGGAGACTTGGCCAGACAGCAGTTCCTGGGAAGTAGATCTGGGGCTTCTAGCTGGCCACAAACTCAATTTGAGCCAGATGTATACAGCTGACGAGGAAACAGTCTTAGCCTGCATTAACGGAGTCGGTATATGCCTTGTGGGTTCAAGGAAGGTAAAGCAAGAGAACAACTGAAGTGAGCTAGACAGCCCACATTTGAAGAAGCAACGTTAGTTATGGAGACAAATCACACGTTTGAGTGGAGATGTTGCCGAAGTTGTGTAGGCTGAGAGGGAGCTGGGGGCATAGTCAGGTTGTTGAGTAATCTGGGAACCGTCATACTGAGGAAATGCCTGAAGGTTCTACGGATGGTTCCCAGGAAAGGAGATGACCACAAGGGAAGAAAGAGCTTTTCAAAAGCTCTGAAGCTGCTTTGCTATCTTTATTGGGTTTTGGGGGGGAGGGTGTGTGGGGGGGACCTTAGGGAGATAAATGGGAGGTACTCAATTTTGAGGGTATCAGCTCAGCTCACACTTTCTCCACCCCTCCCCCTTGCACCCAAGCTCACAGTTGTAAGTGAGAAATCCCTGGCAGCCATGTTTGTTCATCACAATCCTGCCTTCCTGTTGATAGCTGATCGGACAAGGGAGGGAGGCCTGCTGGAAGCCAGAGGTATCGGATTCTGTCTCTGGGGAATTTGAGATTTACCTTGAGGTACTGCCAGGCAGTCTGTCCATCGAATTGGACCTGTAGTGTGTCAATCTGGGGCACCTGAGCGGCCATGTGCCAACATGACAATGGAGTAGCGAGAAAATCGATCTACGGAGAGAAAAGAATGAGGCAGCCATGCCGAGAAGCAGAGGTGGAAGACAGCGGGTCTTGCCTGGCCGGATTCTTTCCAGCTTCCCATTTCTTGGTTTCAGTTCTCCCTAAAGCCTAACTGCCTTCCTGGACATGGGCTTCACGCGATATCCTATGTCCTTGTTATAAATGTCCCCTTCTTACTTACGCTAGGTCCACTGGGTTTCTGTGTTTGTAACTGAAAGCGCCTTAACTCCTTCCGAGTGCCGTAGAAAGTAGCTCAGTGGGCAGAAGACATCATGGTAAATCCTGTCCAGCCGTTGAAAGAGTAGCCTCGGGAAGGAAGGATATTTCTGTTTCTGGGATCATTCAAATAGAAGCTGAATGACCAGAGAACTGGGAGTCACTTGGGTTGGGCCGGGCTTGGTTTTCAGGAGGACCTGGAATTGATTCTGGGCTCTGCCACTTTCTACTTGGGGCAATGTTCTTAACCTTTACCGACCCCACTTCTTCTGTAGGATGCGGACAATAGACCATACGGAATTGCAGTGAGGACGAGACGGCCTCGTGTAGAGTTTCCTCTTGCTGCTGTAAGAAACGGCCGCGAAATTAGTGACTTAAGACAGAAAAAATGTATTCTTTTATGATTCCGGATGTCGGAGACCCCCAAGGGGCCTTACTGGGCTAAGGCCAAGGTGTTGGCAGAGCTGTGTCCCTCTGGAGGCTCTAGAGGAGAACCTACTTCCTTGGCTTTTCCTGCTTCTAGAGACCAAGTGCATTCCTTGACTGGCGGCCCCTTCCTCTGTCTGCATGCCCCCCCGCTGCAACCCCTCTTGTCTCACACTCCTCTGGCACTGACCTCCGGCCTCCCTCTTTCACTCGCAAGGACCCTGTGGTTACATTGGACCCATCTGGATCATCAGAGATAATCTCTCCATTTAAAAATCCTCAACTTGGGGCGCCTGGGTGGCTCAGTCGGTTAGGCGTTTGACTCTTGATTTCGGCTCAGGTCACGATCTCACAGTTCGTGAGTTCAAGCCCCACGCGGGGCTCTGCCCTGATGGCACGGAACCTGCTTGGGATTCTGTCTCCCTCTTTCTCTGTCCCTCCCCTGCTTGCCGTGTGAAAGAAATAAGAATAAATAGATTTAATAATCAATCAATCAATAAAAACAAGCATTAAAAAAGAAAGCTTTCTTGAAGCAAAATGAATGAATAAATGAATGAATGAATGAATGAATGAATAAATAAATAAATAAATAAAAACCCTTCCTTTAATCACATCTACAGCATTTCTTCTGCCATACAAGGTACCCTAGGCACGGGTTCCAGGATTAGGATGGGGACACCTTCAAGGAGGCCATTCTTCTGCTCCCCACGCCTAGTGATGCAAAGACCTAACCTTTATTGAAAGCCGTCCACGCCTTGGGCCCTGAGCTCCATGCTTTTAGGCAGATGGTTTTATTTGGTCACTACAGTTCCGGGAGATGGACCTAGAAAGGTAAAATTATCTGCTCTAGGTCACCCAGCTGGGCAGCGGCACTGCAAAGAACTGAGACTCCTCATTTCACTCCGGAGCCCTCCTTCGTAACCACCAGTGACAAATGGCAAACCCACAGGCCTTACTTCAGGCGGGTGGAGAGTCTGTGGTAAACGGGGAGGCCTCGCGCTGTCTTACGGGGGCAGTGGTTCCATAGCCCCAGCCCAGAGGCGCCAGTTTTCCAACAGATGCCGTACGTTGGGTTGTTCATGTGAGACGTCCCCGTTTGGCAATGCCAGAAACCAACCCAAATATTAAAAAAAAAAAAGAAAAAAACGTGGTGCAGCCACGTAATACAGGCAGATGGGTTCATCTTGCTGTACACGACCAATGGGAGCTATCTTCAATACTATACTATTTTTAAAAAAATACTTGAAGCTATGTGACTCATCATAATGGTTAACAGTTATGTGGCATTTATTGTATGTCTGGCATGCTGTCACAGGCTCTGCTGTCTTATCTTATTCACTAGGACGTTCTTTTTTTTTTTTAACAATTTATTTTTTAATTGGCATCCAAGTTAGCTTCGAGTGCCACAGTGATTTCAGGAGTAGATTCCTTAGTGCCCCTGACCCATTGAGCCCCTCCCCCCTCCCACAACCCCTCCAGTAACCCTCTGTTTGTTCTCCATATTTAAGAGTCTCTTCTGTTGTGTCCCCTGCCCTGTTTTTATATTCTTTTTGCTTCCCTTCCCTTGTGTTCATCTGTTTTGTCTCTTAAAGTCCTCATATGAGTGAAGTCATATGACTTTTGTCTCTCTCTGACTAATTTCACTTAGCAGAATACCCTTCCGTTCCATCCACGTAGTTGCAAATGGCAAGATTTCCTTCTTTTTGATGGCCGAGTAATACTCCATTGTATATACAGACGACATCTTCTTTCTCCATTCACCCGTCGATGGACATTTGGGCTCTTTCCATACTTTGGCTACTGTCGATCGTGCTGCTATAAACACTGGGGTGCATGTGCCCCTTCGAAACAGCACACTGGTATCCCTTGGATAAACACTTTCCACTAGTACGTTCTCAATTAAGAATTTAACTCCTTGCCTGGGGAATTACTTTTAGTTTTTATAGGATTTTTGTTGGCAAGTTGAAGACTTCTATGAAGGGTCTGAAAGAGTAAAGGCTCAGTGGATCTTGGTTTCTGAACCTGGCTCCAGCATGTGTGACGGTGGGCAAGTAAGTGAACGCACCTCGCCCGAGTTACGTCTTCATCTGCAAAATTTGTTCCTAGTTCTCTCGTAGGGTTTCTGTGACGACACGATTGTAGGTAGAAGCACTTACAAATACTGCTTGTGATTCATAGATGATTCATCCCAAGAACATAATCAGCAGGTACACAGCGACTGTGGCCCTCTTGTAAATAAAAATTGGCGATTCAAAAACACAACGCAACACAAACACAACACAAAAACCCTTGGGATGAGAGGCAAAGTTTTCAGCTAGAACTGGGCACGCGTCAGGGCTCAGGGCGGCACGGGAGCCTCCACTGCACAACTTCAACGGCCCTGAAGCAAAGATGAACACGTGTTGAGTGGAAGTTGCTGGGGTTTTACTTCAGGGCCCCAGGCAGTGCCTCCTTGAGCTTCTACTCCCTTGGAAAGATCCGCTTTCAACAGAGGACACAAATCCGAAATGGCAGCGAAGGCTGGGTCTCAGGGCCTCTGGGCGCTAGCTGCCAGAGTGGTCGCTAACTGGACGGGCTTAGGACTTCTTCCTTTTTGAGGTTCCATTTCCCACCCGGCAAAATGGGCCAAATCGGAGGAGCTCACATAATCCGTGATCGATTCTGTTATTTTTAAAAATAGGCTAAAGGGGAGCCTGGGTGGGTCAGTCGGTTAAGCCTCCAACTCCCGATTCTGGCTCAGGTCTTGATCTCCCGGTCCATGAGATCGAGCCCCGTGTGGGGCTCTGTGCTGACGGCTCGGAGCCTGCTTGGGATTCTCTCTCTCTCTGCCCCTCCCCGCCTTGTTCTCTCCCTGTCTCAAAATAAATAAATAAACCTTAAAAACAATTCTTTTTTTAAAAAGACAAACTAAAAAGACACAAGGAAGCTCCTTGCCAGTGTATCTTAGAAGTTTTTATATTTTCTTAAGTGGTTTCTGTTTTGGAGAGTGGAATGGTGGTGACCGGGGGCTGGGGGTATGGTGAAACGGGAGACGTTCTTTACCATTACAAACTTAACAACTGCTAGAGAAATAAATCCTGGAGGTCTAATACACAGGGAGGTGATTATAGACAACAACACTGTTAGAAACATCAAGCTTCCTTAGAGACTGGGTCTTAATTATTCCCACCACAAAAAAAGAAGCCTTAATTACGGGTCGTGATACAGGTGTTAGCTAAGGCCACCATGGCAGTCACACACGCCATATATTCATTTATCACGTCGAAATGTTGCGCGCCTTAAACTTACACAAGGTGATATATTTCAGTGTTTAAAAAGTGGCTTCCGTTTTGAAGGTATCTGGACACCGGGAAAAAAAACGTAAGCCGAACTTTGGTAATATTTATGTTTTAAGAGTCAAAAGTTGGAACAGGTGAAAATGAAGTTTCCCTTCCTCTCTTGGTCACACCACAGTTACAGGTTTCTAGTATGTTCTTCCAGAGATGTTCTAGGCCAGCGGTTCTCAGCTGGGGAGGAGTTGAACTCTTGGGGACGTTTGGCAATATCTGGAGACAGTTTTGGTGGTCACAGCTGAGGGAGGGGGGCCACTGGCATGTGGAGGGGGGAGGCCAGAGATCTTACGAGGCACAGGACAGCCCCCCATAGCCAAGAACTGCCTGGCCCCAGATGCTCCTAGGGCTGAGATTTAGAAATCCTGCTGCAGGCATAGATGAGCAAATACGAGTGTTGAATCATTATGTTGTACACCTTCTGTCTTTTAGGTGACCTAGCTTCAAGCAATTACATGCTGTAAACCAATTCTAATTGCCAGCCATTCATTTTTCTTTCTTTTTTCCTTTCTTTTTTTTTTTCGATGTTTATTTATTTTTGAGAGAGACAGAGGGAGAGCATGTGCAGGGGAGGGGCAGAGAGAGAGGGAGACACAGACTCGGACGCAGGCTCCAGGCTCCGAGCTGTCGGCACAGAGCCCGATGTGGGGCTCGAACCCACAAACCGCAAAATCACGACCCGGGCTGAAGTCGGATGCTCAACCGACTGAGCCACCCAGGGGCCCCAGCCATTCATTTTTCGGCAAATATCTGTTCTTCGTGTCGGGCACTAGGGCGGGGTCAGGGGGAGAAGAACAAATCCTAGTGTCTACCTTCAAAGGGTACTCAATGCACAAGAGACAAGCCAAGGCACAGTTTGCGCGACAGTGCGATAAATTCTGCGAATTCGGCTGGCGCAGAAAGTCACTTCACCCAGCTTTTTGTTTTCATGTGGGCCCTGGGTGTGTCCGATCTTCTAATTTGTCAAAAAGTCCCCGGAAAATAGATTTTTCTGTGACAGCTCCTCATTTTGAAACGCCGGCAAGAAATTCCACAAACTTAAAACCGTTTGAGGGTCGAAGAACTCAGATCTGAAGGTCCAGCCTGTGGACTGCCAGCTCTCAGCTCTCTCGTTCGGTATTTTTGTTGCTTCTCGAGGAAACTAATGGATGCAGAACCTCCTGCCGCCGACAGCAGGGCTCCGGTGTGTGTTTGCAAGGGGTTTTACGTCTTCAGGATACATCTTCAGAAGGGGAATTGTTCAATAAAATAAAATGAGAGGTTTCAAGACACACACTGTGAGTCCGGACACAATGCGCACCCTGGCTCCCAGAAAATGATGCTAATTTTCATTTCCACCCTCAGTAACAAGAGTACTGGGGTGCCCGGGGGGCTCAGTCTGTTAAGCGTCTGGCCCTTGGTTTCCGCTCAGGTCATGATCTCACAGTTCATGAGTCCGAGCCTCACATCGGGCTCCGTGCCGACAGCCAGGATCCTGCTTGGGATTCTCTCCCAATCTCTCTCTCTGCCCCTCCCCTGATTGCTCTTTTGTCTTTCTCTTTTAAAATAAATAAGTGAATTTAAAAAACCGAACAAAAACCAAGAGTACTTTCCTCTGTACCCTTCCCAACGCTGGGTGTTAACAATGATGATTTTCTTCTATCAGCTTTACAGTTGAAATATTCTCACTGTTATATTACTTTATTAGTTATGATCTTCTCTGCTAAAATTAAAATACTGACCTTACCAAGGGTTGGCAAAAATGTAGAACCGAAACACTCCTTCACCACCGGTAGGAACTCAAAAGAGTACAACCACTTTGGAAAATAGCTTGCCGGTTTCTTACAATGTTAAACATACACCTAATCTAAGATTCAGCCCGTTTACCCTTAGGTGTTTACCCTAGAGAAGACGAAATATACATCTATAACTAGGCGAGCATAAACGTTTATAGTGGCTTTAATTGCAATAGCCCCGAACTGAAAATAACTCACATGCCCGTCAACTGATGAATGTGATAAGATTGGATGAATCTCAAAATCATTATGCTGAAAGGTGCTAGACAGAAAAGAGCATATATTATTTGATTCCATTTGTATAAAACTCTAGAAAGTACACACTAATCTGTAGCAACAGAAAACAGATTTGATTGCCTATACTGGAGGGGTAGGAGGGAAGGGAAGGATTATAAGGAAACTTTTGGTAATGAAGGATATCAATTGATTGAGGGTGATGGTTTCCTATATGTCCATATACGTACGACAGAATATAGCAAGTTTTATCTTTTAAATATGCACAGTTTACCGTATGTTATGTACATACCAATAAAATCATTTTTAAAAATTCCACCAAGTATTGGGGTGCCTGGGTGGCTCGGTCGGTGAAGCGTCCGACTTCGGCTCAGGTCATGATCTCATGGTTTGTGAGGTCGAGCCCTGCGTCGGGCTCTGTGCTGATGGCTCAGAGCCTGGAGCCTGCTTCTGATTCTGTGTCTCCCTCTCTTTCTACCCCTCCCCTGCTCATGCTTTATCTTTCTGTCTCTCTCTCTCAAAAATAAATGTTAAAATCCCACCAAATAGGGGCACCTGGGTGGCTTAGTTGGTTGAGTGTCTGACTTCAGCTCAGGTCATGATTTCACAGTTTGTGAGTTTGAGCCCTGCGTGGGGCTCTGTGCTGACAGCTCAGAGCCTGGAGCCTGCTTCTGATTCTGTGTCTCCCTCTCTCTCTGCCCCTCCCCACTCACCTTTTCTCTGAAAAATGAATAAACATTAAAAAAAAATCCCACCAAATGTTACAACAGGGGTGCCTGGCTGGCTTAGTCAGGAAAGCATGTAAGCTTTTTTTTTAGTTTATTCGTTTTGAGAGAGAGAGAGGATCCCCAGCAACATTGCACTGTCAGTGCAGAGCCTGACTTGGGACTCGATCTCATGAACGATGAGATCATGGCCTGAGCCGAGATCAAGAGTCGGACGCTTAACCGGCTGAGCCATCCCGGCACCCCAAAATATCCTTTTTAAGTGAGCCCAGTGTGGGGTTTGAACTCATGACCCTGAGATCAAGAGTTGCATGCTTTCCCGGGGCGCCTGGGTGGTTCAGTCCGTTAAGCATCTGACTCTTGATCTCGGGTCAGGTCCTCACCTCACGGTTTGCAAGTTCGAGCCCTGAGTCGGGTTCCGCACTGGCAGTACAGAGCCTGCTTGGGATTCTCTCTCTCTCTCCCTCTCTCTCTGCCCTTCCCCTGTGCGTGCGTGCTCTCTGTCTCTCTTTCTCACACGCAATACATAGACTTTAACAAAAATATTTCAACGTTCTTGTTCTCACTTTCATTACTCTTATCGCTGTTGCTGTTTTCTAAGCAGGAATACCGAGTACGGTCACGCTGGCTGTGAACAACACGATTCTGGGAGTGCAGCCCCAATAGACTGGGGTGCAAGCACCCCCCCCCCCCCCGGAGGTGTGCAGTGGGTAAAAATGCCTTACTAACGAGCTGAGCATTACAGTGCATTCATTTATTAGCCTCCCCGGTTTCTTTTTACGGGTGTTGCCTTTAAAAAAACTCATCTATGAGCTCTCTTTACATATGAGGGCTGGGAGAGTGTCTGTCAGAACAGTCACAAAGAAAATGCTCTCCAGCTTTGTGGTTTGGAGCTGAGTTTTGATGCTGGGGAACCAGTGACATCGACTTCTGATCTGATAAATGATTTCTTGGCAAACGCTGCCCCGTGAATTCCTTTCTTGGCACCGAGGAGCACTTGTAATTTGGAAACGGGTTTGTTCAGCAACTTGGCTTTGCGATCTTTGTGCTGCGGGCTTACAGGCCGAAGGCATTAGGCTCCAGTGGACATTCTGAGGGACTTACCAAAAAAAAAAAAAAACCAACTCAATAAAATAACTGCCAAGAGTGTTTCCTCTTTTCTCTTCTTCTTCTCTTCCTTTCATTTCACTTACAGTGATTGCCATCATTTCCTGAGGGCTCACCCCCCCCCCCCCCCCGTGTGCCTGTGCCTGGCCCTGGGCTCTGGGCTTTGTATGTCTTTTACATCTAATTCTTGGAACCCTTCAGTCTTGGTACCGTGGGCTCCATTTTTTTCAGGTAAGGAAACGAAGTTTTTGAAGAAGTAAACGAAAAAAAAAATCTTATTCAGGATCACAGAGGCAGGAGGTGGAGGGAAACTGAGTTTTGACTCACATTGGCCAGACTCCAAGATTCAGACTGCCTCCCACTTAGCCACCCCGGGTTTCCGCGAGCTGCTTATGAGCTCGTCTTTCTCTGTCTCAGAAGACCAAAGACAGAAACGGCTTCATCTTTTTACCCCCGATAACGAACCTGAGATTTTTGTGCAGAGTAGGCTTGAGATCTAACCGGGCTGAACAGGGAAAATCACGGTCGGCGGGGGGCTGGCGGGGGCGGGAGGGGGTGGGGCTGAGCAGGTGCTTCTGAAAGGTTTTCACTCCAGCTCTACCCACAAATATGTATGCTGTATCAAAAAGTGATAAGGAAGTAGGCTCAGTTGGCCACACACCCCTTCAATCATCAGATGGTGTGCCGTTAACGCCATGAGCAGAGCCTCTCAACTGGGGCGCTCTTGACCTCTGGGGCCGATCGTTCTGTGCGGTGGGGGCCGTCCTGTGGGTTACAGGCCGTTCAGCAGCATCCGTGGTCTCTACCCACTAGACACCTTGTTGTGAAAGCCCAACACGTCTGCAGACATTGCCAGAGGTCCCCTGGGAGGAAGAATTGCCCCTGGTGAAGAACCGCCAGTCCATGATTAATAAAGGCTTCCGGTGACTTTCAGAGCTCCAAAGAAACATCTTTCGGTTACAAGGCCAGTGGAAAACATGCTGGGACGTTTATTCCTCTCTCTCCCCTCCCTTAGCAGAACTTCCTAGTGGAAGCTAAATGTTTGGTGAGCACACTTAGAAGACTGAGAAATGTTTACTTAAACATGCACTTGATTAAAAGAAAACATTTTTATCAGCCTTTGCTCATTGCAAATGCTACTTACCGAGCTCAGGATATTTGCCAATCTCAGTGCTAAGTCCCTGGATGCATGTTATCTCATTTAATACAGCTTTTTAAAGTAGACATAAACTTCACCCCATTTTATCGATGAGGACACAGAGATTCGGGAAGATTAAATAACTGCTCCGAGGACATGCAGAGAAGCGGGCACAGGGGGGAACTTCACCCCAATTTGTTTTACGCCTGGGTTCATTCACCATGCTGATCTCCGAGGTCAGTGTTCATTCACAGTAGCGCGTTAAAAACATCTGAAAACAAAAAGAGGAAAATAAAGTCGTGGCTAATGTTGCCAGTTAGCAGTTACCAGTGTCGACATTGTGTTGTGAATCCATCCAGTCTTTTTTTTCTGAGCATTTAAAAACATATATACTCTGCGGGCATCTGGGCGGCTCAGTCGTTTAAGCGTCTGACTTGGGCTCAGGTCATGATCTCACAGTTCGTGGGTTCGAGCCCCGCGTCCGGCTCTGTGCTGACAGCTTTGAGCCTGGAGCTTGTTTCGGATTCTGTGTGTGTGTCTCTCTCTCTGCTCCTCCCCCACTCCTGCTCTGTCTCTCTCTCTCAAAATTAAATAAACATTAAAAAAAATTTAAAAACATGTGCTCTAGAAAAGATGGGGCATGCTTTTCTTTTGACACTTGGGACTACTTTTCCATTACGATGTTCAATATTCTTCACTAGCATCATTTAAAAGGACTATATCATATTGTAGGGGGGAACATTTAAACAATCTCCCGTTGTCAGAATTTCTGGTTGTATTTTTTCTCTGTCTCCCTCTCTCACCCTCCCTTCCTTCTTTCCTTTTCCGTGTCATTTACCCAGGATGGAATGCTGGAGTCATAGTTGTCATATATATATTTTTTTAATGTTTATTTTTATTTTTGAGAGAGACAGAGACAGAATGCGAGTGGGTTCGGGCCAGAGAGAGAGGGAGACACAGAATCAGAAGCAGGCTCCAGGCTCCGAGACGTCAGCACAGGGCCGGACGCGGGGCTCGAACTCACGACCTGTGAGATCATGACCTGAGCCGAAGTCGGACGCTCAACCGACTGAGCCACCCAGGCGCCCCATAGTTGTCATATTTTTAAGGCTCATGATACATGCTGTCAAATCGCATTGCCATCAAAGGTTGTGTTAATGTATATTTTACCTGCGTTGTATAGAGGGGTATATTTGTTTCTTCCAAGAAACACAGGGCTTTTAACTTAAAAGACACCTAACTTGCAGATATAACAGAGGAAATCATATTTGGTTTTTGTTACATTTCTTTGACTACTAGGGATTTTGAAATTTCTTTAGGAAACATACGAGACATTTACGCACTTAAAAGAAAGCAGTGGGGCCGCCCATACTGGTGAGAGACAGACTTCTGTAATATGGGGAATATTCAGACCCATTTCAAAGAAAAAAAAAATCTCGTAGCCTCAGAATGTTACTATATGTATCTCATTATACAACATAAACGCACAGCAACGTGGGACCGCTCCTTACATTTGTAGTTCTTAAAGAACAACAAAAGCAAAGCAACTTTACCAATTAATACAAACAAAACTAGGAAAACTGTCATACCCAAATTGGCAGCAATGATTTAACACGGTGGCTGGAAAACTGCAAGGAAGTGAACTCTTGCAATTTCTGCAGGCAGGACCGAGGCCACGGAGTCGCCATGCTTTCTGTTGTCGTGTGCGGTGACTCAGCCTGCCCAGCGCGTTTCTCCTTCGGAACCAGAGAGAAACAAAGCCTTCCTGGGACACGCATGCATCTTGTTCGCGTTCAGCCTGCCTCCCCTTTCTTCCCATTCGACCCACAAATAAAGCTCAAATAGTACTCGGGGCCAATAATTGTAAACCCAAGTTCAGGAGGAAGCAGGACGCTCAGTTAGAGTCTGGAAAGATTATTTTTAGATGATTTGCAAAAGGGAACGGGACACGCGCCCTGTTTTCTTACAGGCATCACAGGCCGCTGAAAACATGCAAACTATTATTAAAACATGTTCTCAGGGCCTCCGTCGGTTTCGGAGGAATTTTAAAATAACTTAGACTCTGTTGTCTTTACAGAAAAGAACGTTGCATTCTAAAACAGGAGGATGAGTTATATGGGGGGAGGGGGGAAGCTCCCAATGATCCCCACTTTGCCCCTAGCCTAGGGCTAGCAGGACGGTTCTCCGCCAGGATTTATTTTATTGTCACTGGTACATTCAATCTGAGCAAGAGAAGTCTTCTCGGTCTCCCTGATCAAAGAGTCAGATGCCTTGTGAGCAACTCTCCGACCAAAGGAATTATTGGCTTTTATGCAGCATAAACACCAGGAACCTGATTCACAACTTTCTGTGTGAGGTCTGACTCCTACAGAAGGCTCCCCGTGGATCTTTCCTCTTTTTCCTGCCATCTGACTCCACCATGGCATCCAAGCCTCCTCCTACCAGCAAACTTAAATCCCCACGACCCCAGCTAGCTGCAGGGAATTTACCTGCACATTTTGTTGCTGTTTCCTGTGTGTCTCTTGGAAACGTAAACGAATGATCCTTCTTTGTATCGTAGTCGGATCAGGTAAGGACACATTGAGGCTTACGCGTTCCCCCAGGGGCCCCCATCAGACCGCTTCTCTAATGCTGTGACTCACGGAGCATCACAACGAAACCCTGCCAGTTCTTCCAGACCTCTCTTTGAAAGCCTTGGGGAGCCTATCTTTGTTATTATTATTATTATTGTTGTTGTTATTATTATTATCATTAACCGGGGTCCAATCTGCATACAATAAATCATAAGGATTCCAAGTATGCTTTTATGAGTTTCAACAAATGTAACCACCTTGTAACCGCCGTCCTAACTGGTAGAGAACCTTCCACGGTGTTTGTACGATCCCTCATCCCTCTTTCCAGCAATAACCTGCCCGCCTCTGTGGTTTTGATTTCCAGCCCCATCGCTCAGACGTGCCAGCCTCAGAGCCTCATGAAAATGGAACCAGTCGAGATGTATACTCTTTGTGTCTGGCTTCTTTCAGTATTATAATGTTTTTGAGATTCATTCATTCTATTTGTGCACCCTTAGTTCATTCTGAAATGATTCCCCGGGCCATTGTGTGGATGTACAGCGCTTTGTGTATCTATTTGTGGCTGAAGGATATTTATCATTTCTTTTCCAGTTTTTGGCTACTGTGAATAAGGCTCCGGTGGACGTATCTGTGTAACCCTTTTTGGAGGGCATGCATGTTTATTTTCCTTAGGGAAATACCTAGGAGTTGAATTCCTGGGTCATAGAGTAGGTATGTGTTTAATGTATGTATAAGAAACTGCCAGGGTGCCTGCATGGCTCAGTCGGTTAAACCTCTGGCTCTTGACTTCGGTTCTCACAGTTCGTGGGTTTGAGCCCCGTGTCAGGCTCTGTGCTGACAGCACGGAGCCTGCTTGGAATTCTCTCTCCCTCTGTCTCTGCCCCTCTCCTGTTCACTCTTTCTCTCTCAGAATAAATAAATAAACTTAAAACAAATACTTAAAAAGAAAGAAAAGAAACTGCCAACTCTTCTCCAAAGCGGGGGGCTTACTTGGTTTTGAGGTTCCCGATCAAACTGTGTCTTCATTACTTGCTCTCTAATAGCACATAATTTATTTTGTTTTGTTTTTATTTGGGCAGATGGGTTGTCCAAAGACGCTGTATCTCTTTACCCCTCCCGACAGCCATACCCTTTGCGATATCATTCTGGTGAGGCCGTCCATCACGGGGTAAAGTCTGCCTGCCACTCCTGGAATATCAGTTGGATTCATGTCTTGCTGGTTTTTTTTTTTTTTTTTTAGTTTATTTATTTATTTTGAGAGAGAAAGAGAGGGAGCACAAGGGGGGAGGGGCAGAGAGAAAGACAGAGAGAGAGAGAGAGAATCCCACTTGTGCAGAGATTCATGCGGGGCTCAATCTCATGAGCTGCGAGATGGTGAACCGAGCCGACGTCAGACGGTCAACCGACTGGGCCACCCGGGCGCCCCCTCGTGTCTTGCTTTGACCAACAAACTGCAGTGGCAGTGAGCAGTTGAGGCCTCCGGAGGCCTCATCCGTCCTATGCATATTTTGGAAGACTCTACCGCCATATGCACAAGGTTGGCACGGCCGTTCTGGAGACTTCCATCGCAGTGGAAGCCATCACGGGCTGCCTACTCTACAGCCGGCAGATATCCTACCAGGTGAGAGAGCATCATCTCCACTGGTAGAGGTACCTACTCAACCCGCAGCTGACGACAGACGCATGGGTGAGCTCAGCTGTGAAGGGGACCCCTTGGTTAAGCCCACCGATCCATAAACAGTAAGAAATATTTATTATTTTAAGCCATTGAGTTTCAGGGTGATACACATCATACAGCCATACCTAACTGACACATTTCCATGAGGACAGATGTCTACCTCTTCTCTCCCCTTCACTTGTGTGAACATGGTCAATTTAGCGAACATTTCTGAACCCAAAGATGCCTTGAATTGTAATGCTGAGTTTACACAACTGTTTTGGAGATTAGACCCGTAACTGAAGGGAAAATACAACAGTGCCTCGCTGATAGTAGGTACTCACTAAATTCTTGCTATAGTAATAATAACGTTATTTATTTATTATTTTTTATTATTTTTTATTTTTTTTAATGTTTATTTACCTTTGAGAGAGTGAGAGAGCGAGCACAAGCAGGGGACGGGGAGAGAGAGAGGGAGACACAGAATCTGTAGCAGGCTCCAGGCTCTGAGCTGTCAGCACAGAGCCTGATGCCGGGCTCGGACCCACAAACCATGAGATCATGACCTGAGCCGAAGTCGGATGCCCAACCGACTGAGCCACCCAGGTGCCCCCCCTACCCCGCCTTTTTTAAAAAAATCACTGTGTGCTCTTTTTGCCTTAACACATTTTCTTGTAGCAGAATCTTCTATGATTTTAGCAATAGAAGGGTCTGGACAGTCTCAAAACGTGTCCTTCCAGGTAGGAAGATGAGTGTGTGTGTTTTTTTTCCCACCAGACAGTTCGTAGTCACATGATAGACTTGAGCTCTTCATTTTCATTGATTGAGAAAAACATAATGGCAAATGCATAATTATAAATTCTCAAGTGCTTTTGCAGTGGGCTTGTATTTCTGGAAATGACGATAGCATTGCCAATACCTTTCAAAGCTGGTGGGATCCAAAATATGAGATGCATTTATTTACTTGACAGACATTACCTTGAGTGGATACCAAATCATGGGATCTTTAGAGTAATTTCCTATCTTTGCAAATTCATCAACTTCCACCACCACCGGGACTGTGGCCCAAAGTTGGAAAGCACTGACCAAAGTCAACAGTGGCCTGTTCTACAGGGCCCTGGATGGACCAGGCTTTCCTCGGGCTTGCTTAATTCTGGCTCTTACCCTTCTAAATGCATCTATTACCACCCTCTCACTTACTCATTTTGCTCCATCCATGCTAGCTAGCCTTCTGGCTGTTTCCTAACCGTGCAAAATTAGTTCTTTGCCCTTCTTTGCCTCTGCCTGTAAAGCTCATCTCTAAGGTCTTATATTCAGATTGATGCTCAAATATCACCTCCTTAAAGAGGTCTCCTCAGTCCTCCTTCTGCTCCACTGCTGTCTTATTTCCTCTGGTTGTGTTTTCTTCATGCACTTTTCCAGTGTTATTTCAATGGTCTTTTTTTTTCCTTTTTTTAAGCTGTACACCCAATGCAGGGCTTGAACTCATGACGCCAAGATCAAGAGTCACATGCTCCACTGACTGAGCCAGCCAGGTGCCCCTCAGTGGCTTAGTTCTTAGTCTTTGTCTTGACTGTTTGACCCCGCTACACTGCAAGCCTCATCAGAAAAGGTAAACTCTGAGCGATGCCCCACACAACGGCATTTAGTAAATCTTATTTAAAATTTTGTTTAACGTTTATTTATTCTTGAGAGACAGAGCACGAGCAGGGGAGGGGCGGAGAGAGGGGGAAGCACAGAATCGGAAGCAGGCTCCAGGCTTCGAGCCATCAGCACAGAGCCCTATGCGGGGCTCGAACTCACGAACTGCGAGATCGTGACCCGAGCTGAAGTCGGACGCTCAATCGACTGAGCCACCCAGGCGCCCCAGTAAATTTTAATGAGTGAATCTTATTTTACAGACGAGGACCCTGATGTCCAGAGAGAAAGAGGACAGCCGACGTCACATAGCCTTTTAAGGAGTTAAAATCTAGGTTTCTAAATCACTTGGTAATGCTTGTCCAACCTGAATTGGTGAGGTTTCAGGTTGGATGCAAGACAAACAGCAATTTTAATGGTGTAAATGTGGTAGAAAATGATTTTTCTTTCAGATAGAAGCTTAAAGGTAAGCAGTTGTTCTGGATATCGCTGAGTAAAAACGACATCGAATTTAGTGGCTTCTGTGAATAACTTATCGGGGCACCTGGGGGGCTCAGTCGGTTGGGCATCCGACGTTCTGCACTGACAGCTCAGAGCCTGGAGCCTGCTTTGGATTCTGTGTTTCCGTCTCTCTCTCTCTGCCCCTCCGCCTCTTGCTCTCTGTCTCTCTCTCTCTCAAAAATAAAAAAAAGATTGAGCTCTTGCAAAGAGCTGAGAAGCGGGCCATTTATTTAATAAATGGTTCACTCTTTGGGCACAGAATTTTACATAATTTCTGCACAGTATCAACCAAACTTGGACATGTAAAAGGTAGAGAAAGCCTTAATGGAAACATTTTATCCGTTCATTCATTTATTCACACATCATTCATTCATTCATTCATTCATTCCTTAAACAATATTATTTGGGCACCTACCGTGTGCCAGGCGCTCTGGGTGGCATGGGAGCCAGGGGAGACCAGAAGTCTGCTTCCACGGAGCTGACACCGTAAAGGGCCCAGAACAACAGAACAATCATCACGTGTCTAATTAGCTCCCACCAGTGTGATGGGGCCTGCGGCAGAACGCACGGAGAATTTCCTGACCAAGTACCGCCTGGCTGAGATCCGGGAAGGCTGTGTAGGCGCTAAGTAGGCCAAGAAGAGGGAGGGGGGGAAACCCCAGACTCAGGCTGTGCTGGGCTGGGGCCGCCCACGCAGGCTCGTGAGGACTGGCTGTCAACTTTTCAGGAATTGTGTAAGTCGGTCGTTAAACACAGCCATTAGTAAAAATTAAGTTCTATAAACTTACAATTAAATTATACTAAAAGCAAAGGGAATAAATACCTCCAGCCCTGCTCTCGAGGTTGTAACAGGTGGGGCCTGCGGGATGCTTGGCCATGCCAGGATAGCGGTACCCGTGCGGTATTTCTAACCGACTGTGTTTCCAGCCTTACTTGTTTCACCAGGGAAAATCCCTACCAGTGGCAGCGTCCCTTTCCAGCAAAGCCTCTGGTGTAGAATTCTAGAACAACACCGGGAGTACTGAAGGGCCTACTGCTGGCAGGTGAGCTCCTGATTAGGGTCCTTCAAGTGACTAACTCATCCTGGGCGCAAAGTCAAGGTGACTTACACTCCTTCCGAGGCCACACTGTTTACGCTCCAGTCCTCTTACGCGGAACAACCCCAGAGATACGATCCCGGTGTCTGACACGGCCATTTTGTCCCCTATTTTGTGCAACCTCACGATTTCTTCCATTTGGCGCTGGATGGAGAAGGCGGGTTGTATTTCGGGGCCGCCTCATTCAAATTTTCTGAACCTTCGCCAGCATCACACTCAGGGAGGCGAGATGTTCCGGTCACAAGAGGTAGGAAGGACCCGGGACCCGTCAAGGAAACTCGGGCTCGTTCCTGGGCTTCCAACGGCTGACAAAATGATTCAGACCCAAGCGGCTCTCCCTCTCTCCTCCTGCTCCATCCGGAGCTCGTGTAATTTAGTTCAAGCACATTTTCTGATTCTAATGCCTACCATCTTCCTGATTGTGCTTTGACTTGCAAATTGATGGCCGCTGAGCCCAGCACTCATGGAAGCTACCAGCTTGGAAATCGCGGGCCTGTGGCGTCCCTGTGGGGCGGTGGATGAATCCCCTGCTTTGCACGAATGGCTCCCTCTTGTCCAGTGTCTGACGAGTCCTAGCTCCAGCTTACCACCACCGTGAAGCCGGCCAGGGTCATCGTTGCCTCCAGGGTCATCGTTGCCTCCGGCGTGGCACGTCTCCTAGAGGTCAAAATACGTCCAAGATGGGTGGTGTCCCCAGAAGGTTAAAAAAAAAAAAAATGAACCAAGGGCACTTGGTATGAACAACGGGGAACAGTGTGACCTGAGCCACCTGGGTCCCACGGTGCTGCTCAGGCCGGTTGTTGCTTGCCATGTGGGACCGGGGCCCCGGGTAGCCAAAACTCCTGATCTTTAAAGAGAACTGGGGCACCTGGCGGTGGGGGGTGCGCTTAGTCAGTTAAGCGTCTCACTCTCGATTTCAGCTCGCATCATGATCTCACGGTTTGGTGAGATCGAGTTCCTCATTGGGCTCTGCGCTGACAGCACGGAGCCTGCTTGGATTCTCTCTTTCCCTTTCTCGTTGCCTGTCTTCCGCTCGCAAGCTTTCTCTTCCTCTCTCTCTCAAAATATATAAACTTCTTTTTTTTTTTTAAATAAAGAGAACCGGCAATCTGGATTTGGGGGCCAGATTTCTATCCTTCGATGCTACAACTATTCCAGATTGTAAAAAGACCCCCGATAAACAGGCTACCAGTCACAGTCCAAGTTCAAGGTGAAACTCTGCTGAGTCTGAAGAGCGGCCTTTTCATCCTCAAGTCCCCAGCGCTCAGCACAGAACCTCGCACAAGGAGGCATCTAGGAAATGTTTGCTGAATGACTCAACGAACAAACGCATCCGTCAGGATATTAAAATTCTGTCCATCCTACATACACCATCTCAATCTGTCCGCTTTCCCTTGGGTGCGCGAACAAAAGCAGGCACTTGCCAAGGGGCAAAGAAGCTGTGTATTTGCTCACCAGTAAGCCCAGCACCACGGCACAGGCTTTCCCCTCGTACGGATCACTGTAATGCTTACTTCTTAGAACTACTCCAAGAGGTGGGTTCCATTATCAGCTCCATTTTTCAACTTTTAAAAAATGTTCATTTAGTTATTTATTTTGAGAGAGAGAGAGAGAGAACATGAGTGGGGGAGGGACAGAGAGAGAGAGAGAGAGAGAATCCCAAGCAGGCCCATGTGAAGGGCAGAGCCCAACACGGGGCTCAGTCTCACAAACGTCAAGATCATGATCCGAGCCAAAATCGAGAGTTGGAAACTTAATGGACTGGGCCACGCCAGTGCCCCCCAGCTCCGTTTTTAAAAAGAAGAAACATGTGTAAAGCTTAGAGAGATCAAGCCACCTGCCTGAAGCCATATGGTTGGCAAATGTCCTGTCTCCATCAAGGGAGAAGCCAAAGTCTGTTCTGGTCCCACAGGTCACTTTTCCCTCTGCGTGGCCCTTCCCACAGCAGCTCCTGTCTCATATCCTAGAGCTGCTTCACCGGCATCCTCAGATGCCACAAATGTCTGCTGGCCTCAGGGCCTTTGCATTGGCTCTGCGGGGGATGCTCTCCTCTAAGATCTTCATATGGCTTTACCTTGAGATCTCTTCTGGATGCCCTGCCCATTTACAATGGCAACTTCCCATCACTTCCCATTTCTCTCTCCTGCTTCCTTTACCTTTCTGCATAGTTTTAATCATCTCCTAAATACTGTATAATTTGATTTTTCATTTTCTGTCTTTATCACTATAAGGTTATTTTCTATGGGGGCAAGGACTTGTTTTTTTTGTTTTGTTTTGTTTTGTTTTCCTGTTTCCCTCCCTGCCATGTCTCTAGTTCCAGAACTATGCCTGGCTTAGGGGAGGCCTCAGCAAATATTTGTTGGATGAGTGAACGCTGGGGTTTGAGCACGTGTCAGGTGTTGACCGATGATTTAAAAACTTGTTTCCTTAACCACCAACCCTTGCTGACTCAAGTAGGGGCAGCGTGGTTCATGCCGCGCGTATGTGCTCTGGATTGACCTGCGGGTTCTGGCGCCTTTTGAATCCACCCAGAGGCTGTGGGCGTGCCTCACAGAGTTCATGTTCTAATGACAGAGAAGCTCCTAAAGATTGTAACCTCTGACTTGAACTTGGATCCCAACTCTCCACGGCCGAGAAGCTAAAAGATACAGAGAAACAATTGGGGCACCTGGGTGGCTCAGTCGGTTAAGTGTCCGACTCTCTCTCTCCTTTTTTTAAAAATTATTTTAGTGTTTATTTATTTTGAGAGAGAGAGAGAGACAGAGGATGAGCGGGGGAGGGGCAGAGAGAGAGAGAGAGAGGGTGACACGGAATCCGAAGCAGGTTCCAGGCTCTGAGCCGTCAGGACAGAGCCTGATGCGGGGCTCGAATTGTGAGACCGTGACCTGAGCCGAAGTCTGACGCTTAACCGGCTGAGCCACCCAGGTGCCACTTAAGATTTGTTTTAATATTTATTTATTTTGAGAGAGACAGAATGTGAGCGGGAGAGGGGCAGAGAGAGAGGGAGAGAACCCGAAGCAGGCTCCAGGCTCCGAGCTGTCAGCACAGAGCCCGTCGCGGGGCTCGAACTCACAGACCGCGAGATCGTGACCTGAGCCGAAGTCGGACGCTGAACTGACTGAGGCACACAGGTGCCCTGAGTGTCTGACTCTTGATTTCGGCTCAGGTCATGATGTCACGGTTCATGGGTTCAAGCCCTGAGCTGGCATGGAGCCTGCTTGGGATTCTCTCTCTGTCCCTCCCCCACTCGTGTTCTCTCTCTCTCTCTCTCTCTCAAAATAAATAAACTGAAAAATAAATAAAGGTACAGGTCAAAAATTGCCCTATGGAATTTTGAGCAAAAAGAAAGATATCAGAAATGTAACACAGTGCTCCTAACCATCCAGTGTTACCTGCTCTTTGCCATTAGGCTCCTACTGGCTCCCTGCTTAGAAGCACAGTAGTTACGTGTGGCTCCTAGAACCCGTGTTCAAGTCCCGGCTGCACCGTTGGCTTTGTGGACGTTGTGCCATTGCAGAAGTGAGTTAACTTCCGCGAGTTTCAGCCTGAGCATCTGTCAACTGGGGATAACGATGTCACATTTCCTCCAATCCGAGAAGCCACTGAAAAGCAACGTTATTGTATGAACCGCAAAGAAAGAAAACAATGTTACTGATTATAAACAGCCCACTGATTCTAAGAGTTATATAGACTTTAGAAGTGTTATCAGTAGAGTGGCCAGGTAAAATATGGGACATCCAGGGGCGCCTGGGTGGCTCAGTCAGTTAAGCGTCCGACTTCAGCTCAGGTCACGATCTCGTGGTCCGTGAGTTCGAGCCCCACGTCGGGCTCTGTGCTGACCGCTCAGAGCCTGGAGCCTGCTTCAGATTCTGTGTCTCCCTCTCTCTCTTCCCTTCCCCCATTCGTGCTCTGTCTCTCTCTGTCTCAAAAATAAATAAACGTTAAAAAAAATTAAAAAAATATATGGGACATCCAATTAAATTTGAGTTTCAGATAAAGAAATGAACGATGTTTTAGGATAAATTAATCCCATTTGGGGCATGCTACTTGGTGCATACGTACACTAAACAATTATGCAACTTTTATGTGCATTTCCAATTCAATTATATCCTAGACTCAGTGAAATAACATAGTGTGTGTCTCACTGGAAGGTGTGGTTGGGGGTGAATTAATGGAGGAAAAGCCTTAGATCTGGGTCTGGAACAGAGTAGGTGTTCGATACAAAGTAGGGGTTGTTATAAGACAGCTTGTACACTTTTTTGTTTGTTTATTTTGAGAGAGAGAGAGAGAGAGAGAGAGAGACCATGTGCATGCAAGCAGGGGAGGGGCAGAGAGACAGGGAGAGAGAGAGGGAATCCCGAGAAGGTTCTGCGCTGTCAGCTCAGAGCCCGACGTGGCTGCTAGAACTCATAAGCCCTCGCATGATCTGAGCCACATCAAGAGTTGGGTGCTTAACCCACTGAGCCACCCAGGTGCCCATAGCTTGAGCCAGTTTAACAGACCCACTTGTACCAGCCTGGAGCTCCTTGAGGGCTCACCCTTCCACCTCCCCCGGTCTTGGTGCGAGCCTTCTGGTCCTGAAAGAATCCGGTATTTATTCATCCAATAGACACCTCCCCTCCTTTTCTGTGCTGACGCGGTTGGTTGCAATCTTCTCTGAGGCCTGGAAAGAGAATACTTTTAGATAAGTCCCTGCAGCGAGTGCCTCTCCCCAGCGGGAGCCTCCACCCCTCCAGGCTTCTAGCATCTACCTTTGAGAGCTCAGGTGTCCGCTACCCATTACATTTCCATCCTCCTTGTGAAACTACTGCTTCATTAGCCTAATTGCAAGATTGCAGGCTTGGGGCAGCAGGCCCCTTTGGGAAGGGGTATTAACCCTGAGCTTCCCAGGCCCGTCCCAGCCTCCCAGCGTCCCATGGGGCCTGTCTGCCAAGTCGTTCCCTTGGAGTGACAAAGACACACTCGTCTGTCCTGAGTCTGCCTTTTACAAGACAACCACGACAGCAACGATGGAGTAATAATAACAGCAACACGTACTCGGGGCCAAGAAGGTTAAAAAGGACCAAGTGTAACGTGAGACCCAGAGGTTGCCTGAACGCTTGTCACCTGCATCTCAGCTCTACTCCCTGGAAGGTCCCAGTTGTTCCCAGTTTCTCAAAAACACAGGAATGTTCTACGCACCAACCGTCGTTGCAAATATAAAGTCTGTGAGCCCATGTGCATATGCGGGATATATTTAAATTTTTGATGTACAGCACCAGATTGGGAAATACGGTCTTTGTTCTAGCGATACTTTGTTTTTCTGAATAATAGCACACGACAGAAGTTGAATGCTGATGTACATTCACTTTAAGCACGTTGCGTGTTCTATGTAGATACGGTCACCCGTAAATGTCTGCGCAGTTGATTTTGCATAAAGGGAATTACACAATGTACACCCAGGGGTGACCCGCCTTGGTCGCTGAACATACATCCTGGCCGCCTTTACTCTCTGCACGTTAGAGCCGACTCATTGTTTTTTATAAGGCCGCACGATATTTGATGAGGAGGGACACGTCATAATTTATTTAATGAAGCATTTAGGCCACTTCCAGATTTGTGCCATGAAGCAAATAACATGCAAAGAGGCAAAGGAAATGTGGAAACGCCCTTGAGTTTGTGGGGACACAGCTTCAAGATGAGGGGAGGTCAGGGCTCTCACCAACACCAATCTGATGGTGGCTGGCAGTCAGTGGGGTGGGGGGGCTGACAGTCAGTGGTGGGGGGGCAGGGTCTTGGGGTCCCCCGTGAGCCCAAGATAACCAACCGTTCAATCCCCAGATGCTGGGAAGCTCCGGATGGTTCCGGGGAGAGGCGAAGGCAGCCTGGGTGGCGGCCCAGGATGGACCGGCTCAGGGAAGCAGCTGTTGGCTAACTGGTGTGGAAACCTTCCTATGTTTCCACCACCATGATGGTCCTCCTGCCCATCCTTCTCGAATATTGGCCCTATTTGAGTATATCCACGGGTTTCGAATCCTGGAATTCCTGGGACAAATGGTATGAACTCTTTTCATTTCAATTGGCCTATTAGCAAACTCTTCCTTGGAGTCTTTTTTTTTTTTTTTTTTGGTGGGGAATAAAAAAACCCATAATGGCATTTACGAGAGCTAAGTCCCAGCTGAGTGCTTCCTGGATCATGCAGCCTGCCATCTTCCCCGAGGTGCTACAGGACAGGAACTTTTATCACTCTCATTTTACAGATGGGGAAAGTGAGACTCCAAGGCCATGGTGGGATTCGAGCCCGTTCCCCCAGCGCCCGGCAGCTGCCATTCTATGGACTTTCTAAATCCCGGTGGAACATGAAAAGATGAAAGGGAGGCTCGCAACTTCCGTGAGCAGGTGCGTGTGCACCTGCTCTGAGGTAGATGGAGGCAGGAAGCTGGGGTGAAGCCCGGGATGACAAAATAGGCAAAAGAACGAGACAAATGCCAGTCGCATTCAACGGGAATTTGTGGCCTAATGAAGGGCACGTCCAACACCAGTGACATAGACTTGACCTTCCTGCGCCTCAGGAAATGGGGACAGCAGTCTGATCCAGCAGAGCCACCGACCTGAATTAAGTTAACACATATGAGATGCCTGTGGCCCCACAGGACAACTCACGGTTACTCTTAGGTCTGTGTGCAATCCCAAGGGCCTCCCCTTACACTTCCAAGAACATAATGTCATAAAACCATAACCGAGGAGGAAGATGGTCCTTGAAGGATCGTCCCATCCAGCGATGCCCTCTGCCAGCCGCCAGTCACACTAATACCAGTCCAAACGTTTGTTTCCCCAATTCGATAACAAATTCTTATTTACTCGGAAAAACATTCAGAAAACATGATGACATTTTACAAAGGCAAAAGTGAAAGTTGACTGAATGCAGTCTACGGTTAACCTTTGGCATTTATATTTATGTGCTTGAAAATGGCCCCAAATATTCCATCACAACATACACACCGCTAAAGTGGTCCTGCCTCCTGCCTCCACCCCCACCCCCAGGCTCTTCCCCAAACTGCAGCCCGCGTGGCCTTCCCGGGACACAACAGGAACCACTTCCAGCCTTGGATTAAAACCTCTTGGTGGCCCTCGCCGCCCTCACTATCTATGTTCCTTGACTGAAAGACAAGTCCCCATGTTCTGCCTGGTCATCTCTCCCCACCTCGGTCTATGAACCACATGAAGGCAGCCAGCCGCGTTTTGTGACCCGAACTATGTCCTTAATATCTAAGCCAGGTACTCGGCATGGATAAACTCAGGGTGCACTTGGTAAAGTCAGGGGCAGACCTGTGTGGCTTTCCCTTAATACGGCACCCAAAGGCAGCACGTGTGTGCCTCCGTGCTCCATGGGAAGTCTGGGAAGGGGCGAGTGAAGGACTGAACTGGGAACGTGTCCCTCCACTGGCATATCTTCGACCACGCACCGTATATCCCGTGACAAGAGTTGTGCAAATGTCCAGCATTATGGGTGTTCACCCCGCACTGAGCACTGGCCCCACCGCTGGAGTTCTTGCCAGAAAAGATCTAGGGAAACGGGAACAACAGTGCTGATTAATACCGCTCAGGGCTTCGCCCGCCATATGGTACCCAGATCCTAGAAGTCATTCACCCAGTGGCTGGGACACAGAAACCCAAGTTTCAATCACTCTGTTAGGCACGCAGATTTCTTCCGACGTCCTCATCACCACTGCTTCTCGCAAGGCGTGCAAACAGGCATCTTGCTTTATTTCTCAAATATTTGATGTGCGGTGGCATCCTGAAATCGGTCCCGATGGTCTCATAGGCAGACGACATCCAGGAAGCCTTGGGGAAGTGGAGGAGGGCTCGTGCTGGATGTGTGAGAGTGCGTGGGCGAGAGTGAGCAAAGGCATCTGAGGCTGGTGAGCGGATGTGTGTTCATCCACAAGAGAGGGGACGGAGACCCAAGGACTTTCCTGGCTTGGGAGAATCGTCAGCGTCTTCTGTGGGTATCAGTGGCGTTTCCATCTTTGTATGTGTGAATGGGCAAATGCACCGGGGAGTAAAACCTACTCCAGAGGGAAAGAAGCGGGATAAAGAAGCAGCAGATGTCAGAACTCAGCTCTAGAAAACAAAATTCATACTGTGCTCACCGTCCAGAAATAGCTGCTGACAACGTGGCTGTGCGTTTTCTTGGGAATTGTTCTCTGCGGGGGCACCTGGGTGGCTCAGCCGGTTGGGCGACCCGCTCTTGATTTCGGCTCAGGTCATGATCTCACGGCTCTCGAGTCTGAGCCCCTGGTAGGGCTCAGCCTGGAAGGCTCCGAGCCTGCTTGGGATCCTCCCTCTCTCCCTCTCTCTCTGCCCTTCCCCTGCGCATTCTCTCTCACTCTCAAAATAAATAATAAATAAACTTAAAAAAAAAAAAGAATAAATTGAAAAAATTCTGTGTGTGTGTGTATATGTGTGTGTGTGTGTGTGTGTGTGTGGCATCATGTTGTACACATGATTTCCCTCACGTTCTAGTCAAACACATTAGGAGCACCTTTTCATGCCATGAAATATACTTCAACTCCCCCCGTTCTTACGGCTATCTCGTGTTCTGCTTCATGTGGGACTATAAAGTAATTTTGCTCCACAGTGAACTATGCAGGTTGTTTCCCGTTTGTCACCATTTATTACGGTCCAGTCCGGCGTTTAAAAATATCTACTTACTGGGGTGCCTGGCTGGCTCAGTCGGTGGAGCCTGGAACTCTCGATCTCAGGGTTATGAGTTCAAGTCCCATGTTGGGTGTGGAGAGTACTGAAAAAAATAAAAATAAAAATAAAAATAAAAATAAAAATACCTACTTACCAAATGAAATAGTGTTTGGGAAAAGCCATGTGGAAATGGAAGGTTTTCATGTTTTTGTTATTTGCATTGTCACCGTTAGCTTATCTGAGTGCGTCGCTCTCTTGGCCCTGACCCCATAGGAAGGACTCTGAAGGCGAAGACAGTTCCTCCTTCCTGCCTCGAGGTCTCCCTACCCTGTACCACTCTGAGTACACATGGACGCTCCCCTGAACACGTGTGGCTGCTCCGCGGAGACATCAGACGGGAAGCAGTGACAAGTCACCCCTGATTGTTAAAGCCTCTTGGAAACATTGATCACAGCCTGTTGCCTTTTTAATTAAGAACTAGATTGGGGGGCGCCTGGGTGGCGCAGTCGGTTAAGCGTCCGACTTCAGCCAGGTCACGATCTCGCGGTCCGTGAGTTCGAGCCCCGCGTCAGGCTCCGGGCCGATGGCTCGGAGCCTGGAGCCTGTTTCCGATTCTGTGTCTCCCTCTCTCTCTGCCCCTCCCCCGTTCATGCTCTGTCTCTCTCTGTCCCAAAAATAAATAAAAAACGTTGAAAAAAAATTTTTTTTTAAAAAATATAAAAAAAAAGAACTAGATTGGGGCATCGGGTGGGCTTAGTCGGTAGGGCACACGACTCTTGATCTCTGGGTTGTGAGTGCCAGCCCCCTGTTGGGTATAGGTTATTTAAAACAAATAAATAAGAAAAAAATAAAGTTGTTTAAAAAAAAAAGGAAGTAGGGGCACCTAAGTGGCTCAGTCGGCTGAGCGTCCGACTTCGACTCAGGTATTCATCTCCTGGTTTGTGAGTTTGAACCCCACATCGGGCTGGCTGCTGTCAGGCCTGCTGTCCTCCCCTCCCCCTGCCCCTCCCTTGCCTGCACTCTCTCTCTCTCTCTCTCTCAAAAATAAGAAATAAAAATTAAAAATAAATAAATAAAAGAAGTAGATTATTAAGAGAACGATGTTGACCTTATTTAAAATTTTTATTATGCATAAATACATTTGGAAACATGTCTGTTTCCAAACAGACCTAAAACAAGCCTGAGAGACCAGCTACGGGATAGAGACCTAAACTAGTCTAGCTCTCCAGAAACTCGCCTGTACTCCCCTGTAGTCCACGCGTACATTTCTGCTTGGTTTCATTCGGTTTTGTTTTGTGGTCATCGTAGGTGCCTTTTCTTTTTCTTCTCCTTTCTTTCTTTTTCAGATTCAGCCTTTGCAGATGGAATCTCGCCCACAGCCTTGGGAGAGCAAGCTCTCCTATCGGTCAGCTGCTGGGAAAAGTTGCTCTGGGCAGATAAGGGGGGCTGTTGATGGAAATGGAAGAAGACAAAAATCCAACAAAACTTCAGCCGTTTAGAACAGCTGATGGTATGCAGTTGGAGGCTGAGAACACCTACAAAAATGTCATCCGTCTAACCTCTTGGTATACACCCCCGTGGGAAAATTCATACTCGGCATTATCTTGTTCCGTATTTAGCAATCGATCATACATTCAGTTCATTTTCCTTCTTTCGTTCCATCCAACACACGTATAGTTTTAAAGTTTATTTATATGTTTTCAAGAGAGGGGAGGGGAAGAGAGAGAAGGAGAGAGAATCCCAAGCAGGCTCCACGCTGTCAGCACAGGGCCCGAGGTGGGGCTCTATCCCACGAACCTTGAGATCATGACCCGAGCCAAAATCGAGAGTTGGATGCTTAACTGACTTAACCACCCAGGTGCTCCCATCCAACAAATATTTTGATTGATTTCCTGTATCATATAGACAATTTGGGTGCTGGGGAGATAGAGCCGGAATCGAAATCAATAAAGCGCCTGCCCTCAGGCACAGACAAACAAATGAATAAGAAAGACATACTAAATGCTAGGTGGGCCTAGTGCTACCTAAAATGTTGGGAGTATTTGGAGGGGACAGGAATACCAGTGAGTCCACGTGAAAGGCCCTATTTTCTACAGGCGGTCAGAGAGGGCTCCGTTCAAGGAGGTCTTGGGTAGCATGACAAGCAGCCCAAGAAGAGGCGGGCGGTGTCTGGGGAAGGAGAATGGGACCCACATGGTGGGAGCCAGAGGGTCCAGATGAGCCAGAGGAGGAGCCTGAAGATGGGGTTAACGGGGGGGGGGGGGGGGCGGGCAGGTGTGTGTGGAGGCGGGTGGTGACCCAGACCGCAGAGGCCCTTCTAGGTTGTCTTGGGATTTTGCATCTACTCTGGGGGAAATGGTGAGCCATGGGAGGCTCCGGAGCACAAGACCTGGTTTAGATCACAAAACCACTTTGACTGCTATTGAGGTATTTACGGGAGGGAAGAACGGAATCAGGAAAACCAGTCTGGAGGCGAGTATAACCATCCAGGTGAGGGAAGATGCTTTTTTCCCCCAGCTATTTATTGTTTAAGAAACCATCCCCAAACTTGTGGCTGAAAACATCAATGGTTTGTTCTTTCCCGGGGGCTCTGCGGGCCTCCTGGGCAGTTCTGCTTCGCAAGTATCGGCTGGGTCGTATTTTCCTCCATTTTTGCATGCCTAGTAATTTTTTTTTTATTGGTTGCCAGACGTGCGCTTTACTTTGCTGCAGGATGTTTTTATGTTTCTGTGACTAGTCTCAAGCTTTGTTCTTAATATTCTCAAGCTTTGCTCGGTGGCTGCTGAGGATGAAACCCTTCTCCACAGGCATCCTGCTGAAGTCACATGGCCCCGTGGGGCCGGGAGTTCAGTTACCCAGACACGGTTTGATCCTCTCGGGTCTTGCTTTTAAGATTTTGTTAGATGTGCCCAGAGCTGCACTTAGTGCCTGGGGGCATTACACCCCCACCCCGCCACTGAGGCAGGACCCTTCTGAGGTCCCGGCTCGGGGCTCCGTGAGCTGTGAGGTTGTCCAGACTGGCTGGGGGAGCTCCAGTGCGGTTGGCTGTAATCCACGGTGGGTCCTTGTGCGACCTCAGAAGTTTCTTCTGGCCTGTGTGCGATGAGTACTCAGCGGAAGACCTCAGGTGGGCCCTTTGCGGATGTCTGGCGTTCTCTCTTGGCATTCTGCTCTCCCAGTCCCTGGTGGCTGAAGGCCAGTGACTCCAGGCCTCTTAGTTCTGTGTCTTCAACCCAAGAGAGCCTGTCCTCCTCTTGCTGGGTTTCCCCTCCCCGCACACGCTGAGTGTGAGATGCCTCTTAACCGTCCCCTCCCACCTACCACCCACCCCCCCGGAGGTTGCTTGCAATT
Source organism: Panthera uncia (assembly GCF_023721935.1). Taxonomy (NCBI): domain Eukaryota; kingdom Metazoa; phylum Chordata; class Mammalia; order Carnivora; family Felidae; genus Panthera; species Panthera uncia. The sequence continues at coordinate 8,452,031 of NW_026057578.1, read as the reverse complement.
TGTCTGGAAGAGGGTCCTTGCAACACCCAGATTGCTAACGTTCCAGATGAGTCTAAGACTCCGGTGGGTCTCCTCTGGAATGTAACGCTGCCTACCACGTGATTGCCTTGACATTTGGGAATCTGACATTGGGATTAAGCTGGCATCTGTAACTGCTTATAGTTCAAGTATTAGGTCTTTGATTTGGCCACTGAGCTTTGTCTCTTCTTTGTTCAGCTGAAGGAAAACAGTAGATTGGTGCCTCTGGTAATCCTTTCTTTAAAAAAAAAAAACAAAAACCATGGAAGGGCGCCTGGGCAGCTCGGTCGGTTAAACGACGACTTCCGCCCAGGTCATGATCTCATGGTTCGTGAGTTCGAGCCCCGCGTCGGGCTCTGTGCTGATGGCTCAGAACCTGGAGCTTGCTTCGGATTCTGTGTCTCCCTGTCTCTCTGTCCCTCCCCTGCTCTGTCTCTGTCTCTCTCAAAAAGAAATCAACGTGAAAGAAAATAATAATAAACACAGAAGAGGGGCGCCTGGGTGGCTCAGTCGGTTAAGCACCTGACTCTTGATTTCTGCTCAGGTCATAATCTCCTGGCTTGTGAGATCGAACCCTACATCAGGCTCTTACAGAGCCTGCTTGGGATTCTCTCTCTCCCTCTGTCTCTGCCCCTCCCCTGTTCATGTTCTCTCCTCTCTCTCAAAATAAATAAATAAACACGAAGAAATATATAAGAAAAAATACATGAAAGAGATTTTACTTTTGGCTGAGGGGCTGCAGTGCTGTTTGTTACTCAGGGGAGCTCAGGTAGTGGCATTGGCAGATGATATGCTTCTAGAGATATTAGAACACATTTAAGGGATTCTTGTAATAATATCACCCTCGCTTGCCAGCTTCTGGATTAGCCAAGACTCTTGCTTGCTAAAAGTGGAAGTCCAATTCAAACTAGCTTAAGCAAAACTCTTTAAACAGACCTCCCCCCCACTACAAAAATGGAATTTATAGGCTCGCTTAGCTCAAAAGCTTTAGCGATAGGGAGGTAGGGCTTAAGTCAAACAAAGTCTTCAGATTCCTGTCTACACCTCCGCTTAGTTCTTAGCTGTCTCTCCCCGTCTTCATTACCAGCCTGGCAAGACCAAGTTTTTGTTGGCCCTAAGGTTTTGATTTCATAAAGGAAGAGAGAACACTTTTTCTGATATCTCTGGCCAAAGTCCTATGTGGAGGGATACCCCAGCTGGCCAGGCTTGGGTTTCATGCCCACCCTTGGTGTTGGGTCAGGAGGTCAGGCCCACAGGGTCATGGGACTTGAGCCAGGCTCCTGGGGAGAAAGCTTTCTCATTCTTGGCAGCCCAGATATCCTGGGGTTTGTAATTCATTGTTGTGGGGCCGTCCTGTGCGCTGCAGATGTCTAGAAGTTTCCCTGGTGTCTGCCCACCAGACACGGGTACTTCCTACCCCCTTCACCCATTGTGACAACCAAAGCTGTCTCCAGATGTTGCCAGATGTCCTCTGGAGGGCAAAATCGGCCCCGTGGAAAACCATTTCTATGGCGGGAGAGGAATTTTCTATAGGAAGGGATGCTGGGTAGACATACAGGCTCCCACCCAACCCAACGTGTTTGCGGAGAGCAGTAGGAGGTAGACTGCACCTGGCATCTGGAACCACACCGCAGACCATCGTGGAGGTTTCTGTTCAGTGCACTGCTTTTACCTCACAAAGTAATTTTGGGAAGAGGTTCATAAAGGCTGGGGGACCGTTGTGACGCTACATACACGAAGGTCAGAGCAGAAGCAGACGAGGTGAAAACGCCACAGTGGCGTGGTCAGAACTTTAATCCAAGACGGAAACAGCAAGTTTTATTTTGGTTCATTCTAGTGCTGGGTGTGGGATCTTCCTTAAATTCCTTAATCTCCTTCATCATTGGCTTCCTTCAGTATAAAAGATGATGAATGGTTTCAGACAAACCAATCGATAATGTATGTGAGAGCCTTGGCTAAGCTGTCAATGTCGTGCAAATGGAAGGTTCGAGGAAACCCGTACTCTTCAATTCATTGAAACGGAAGCTACTTGGGTGATTTCTGATTTTTGAGAATAGTCCATCCACACGTTATTTCCGGGTAATTTCTTCTGTAACTGCTCAGCGTCATAGTGTGTTTTTTTTAAATTTCCTTCTTTCTTTCTTTTCTTTCTTCTCTCCCTCTCTTTCTCCTCCCCCACCTTCTTTTTGGTTTGTTGGTTAACGTAGAGATGTCGAAGCTATGAGAAAGAGGATAGCTGGTTTTTTTTTCTAGTATATTCCAAGAGGCAAAAGAATTGCTCACCTGCTTAATGACAATTCTTTCCTGTTCTTGCTGTTAAAAAAAAAAAAAAAAAAGGAAAAAAAAATTCCAGTTCATTGAGCTAACTGTGGGTAAGAGTCCCAGAAAAGATACTATCCCTATGAAGGCAGACATTATGTCCCAACACTGCATGGTAGGTATGTTCTCTGTTTTCTGGCTCTGTTCCACCTGGGTAATAACCCAACCGGTTAATTCCGTGGGATTTAAGCTTCTGGTCTTTGTCTGAACAAATCAGAAATTGCCAGAAAATGTTTGAACAAATCGTGGAGCCCAGTTATAGTCAAGGGTAGAATATATCCCAGAAACAAACAAATGACCTAATCCCATGTCAGATGCAGGGGCTAAATGATTCATCTCTTAAAAGACACTTAGACTCAATGTTTACTTCCCAAGTGAACGAGAGAAAATTTGCTTCTTGATCTAAACCAGTTGTAGAAAAATTTCAGAGTGTCACCTTTTGGAGCAAACATTGTTTGACTTTTGGATTAGATTCATGATTTATTATGCAAGACCCTCCTTCGAGTTTTCAGTTAAGAATGCTGTGTTTGTTCCTTTTCTGTTGTAGAAACAGGCTTTTCCTGGGTAACATCTCTTGTGATCATTATCGGTGGATCGTTTTTCATATTCTTGTTTCAGATCTAACCACTGCTGAAATGAACACATACATTTCTCAGCCAGTAAAATATCTCCTAAAGGATGCTTTCTTCTCAGCAGGAAGCTTTGGATACTTCCGGAAAAATTCAGCAGTTTTTAAGTAGGAGACCACGCTGATCCTCGTCACGATTTACATGTGAATAGTACAAACTACAGGAAATCAGAGAGAGATTGAGAAAGAGAGAGAGAGGAGAGAAGGGGGGGGGTGGCGCGCAGGAGAGAGAGGGAGAGAGAAAGAGAGGAAAATTTTATTATGTGCTTGGCGAGGAGTCTCTCAATGTTTATAGTCTGGGAACGGATACAGCAAAAGCCTTTCTGCTGTTGTTAGGGAGGGCCCACATTCCCGTCCCACCCCCCACCCCCAGCCACAGCCTCGGAGTCAAAATAACACTCTTCCTACACTTATTAGTTTTGTTTTTTTTTACCGCCCCCCACCCCCCCGGATTATTTCTACAGCTGGAAATTAAGGAAGCAAGGGAACTGATTAATCATTTTCGAGTTAAGCACACTCCTCCTCTCTACCTCTGCCACCAGTTTCTGTTTTGTTTTGTTGTAAGGACCTATTTCCTTTCTAATGAAATTTAGGTAGGACCTTTTTGTTTGATAGTTTGTTTCTGGGTCCTTGGATGGAGTGGGGGGGGGAGTGGTTTCCTTTACTGGCATTGTCACTTTGACCTGAGAGCTAATCCTCTGTGGACTTCTGCAGACATTGGGGATACACTGAGGATCAGTGCGTGGAAGGGGGGCGCGGGGAGGAAGTCACCACTTCTGCTTTTCCAAATAGGTCCTGAAACGCACATAGCCATCTACACCCGGAGTGGAGTGTAGAACTGGTTATTCCAACGGCTTCTGGGCTTTCGGACATGACAGCCAACAGAAAAAATAACCCAAATCATTCCTCTTATTCAAGGATATCTGAGAACTTTGGCCACAACCTTATTTTTAAAAGCAGAACGTATTCGTAACTCGAATAAAATCCTTTCCCAGGGCTCCCTGAGATAATGCCTCCCTAAAAAAATGTCTCAAATGTGTGAGTCAGTCTCAGGAGCTGACCATTAAGCCACTGGCCACACTTGTATTTTTTCAGAATCACTGGGAATAACTGGAAATAATTTCAGAAAATAAAGGAAATACTCTCTGTCCTGTCTTTTTTTCCCCTCCCTGTTCTTTTGGGGGATGAGGAGAGACAGAGTCTTTGATTCAAGTACGGCCAAGATCTAGGAAAAAGACAAATACAGTAGAATTCTCTCCTAAGTGGTAGACACGGCCCGGCTTCCCACAGCTTCGGGATCTGGTCTACATCAAGGTCTGAGTGTGTTGGCTTTGTGTCAACAACACGCTATGATCTGCGGTGTACCTGGGCTTCCCTAAATATGAAAGCAAAAGCGCTGAAATGATTTATTTTATTGGGTCTGAATTCACTAAATACAGCCCTGGAATCATGTACAAAATCGCACTGTTCTGCGATCAGGCCTGTGTCCAGCGTCAAGTTCAATTAAAAGGCGGTGAGCCCGTGGCAACGGTCTGTGACGGAACCCACCACCTAATAACAGCTCTTGGATTGTGCACGGCTGACATTTTAAGGGCTTCCTGATGATCAAAGTTCGGCCATAGTTTATTGTTTCAACAGTTCCACTCCTTCAGTTTGTGTTTACTTTCATTTCCCCCGGGCAGAACTTTCGAATCTGGGCTTAAGTTTTTATCCCATACTTTTGAGAGGTGCTCGAATTACCCCGTTCCAGTAACAGCAATCCTCTTACTATGGCAGATTTTGTAAGTGCCTCTGCTCACTTTAAACAGAATTGCCCCTACCGTACATTTATTCCGTAGATCCAGGAAACACAATTATTGTTTGGCATTGAACTAGACCCTGAGGGACATGAAGCTCTGTTCAGTCCCTCTCCCCCGCCAACACCTGCCGGCCGCACCCCCCGCCCCGCCACCGTAGCATCGGACATGAGTTGTATCAGAATTAAATAAAAATGGATGATGTGGTTGCGAAGAACTCCAGAGAAGAGAAAATCTATCTGCAAGATCTTTATTACTTGTGCCTAAAGAAGATTGTTCTCTGATCATTTGCTGACCGTTTGTAGGAGAAAACCATTATTCTTGGCTCTTAAGTCTAGAAGACGATCACACAAGGAAGTACAACGCACTTCAACCGTTTTTATCCCCACGGGCTCCTTATGAGTTTTCAGGCAATATTTTGGCAGATAATGCAACGAAACAGCAGGCTGTAAGCAGGTTTTCTAGGAATCGAGATTTGTCTACTTCTTAGGATAATCAAATACTACTTCCTCAGAGAGACCTATCATGAACAACCTCCGTGAAATATTGCCAGGACCCCACGTCCCATCTCTCCCCATTTTCTTGACCTGCTTTGTTTTCCTTCAAAGCATTCGTCGCTTCTAGAACAGCACCACCCAATAGAGATACAGTGCAAGCCACATACGAAATTCAAAACTTTTTAGGGATCCCATCAAAAAGGTAAAAAGAAACCAATGAACTTCATTATAATAGCATGTTTTATTCAACTCCATGTGTCATTATCCTTTGAACGTCAAATCGCTATGAAATGACTGTTAATGAGATATTTTGATATTTATTTTTTGGGCCAAGTCTTCAAAATCTGGTGTCTATTTTACACGCATAGCACACCTCAACCTGACGAGCCACATTTCAAGTGCTCAGAGGCCACGTGTGACTTGTGGCTGCCATATTGGAATGTGTAGCTCTAGGATATAATGTTAGGCTGATCGGTGACTTTGTTTTATTTGCTAAGCACCCACTAAGTACACAGTGAATAGTCAGTGAAATAGCAAATTATTGTTAAAATTATAAGGACCACCACTATTTCCCTGAAGGTCTGTAATATTAGATGTTTCCCAGCATGCCGCAGTGCCTTTGGTTTTTCTCTTTTTCTAACCTTTCCCTCTTGCCCCAAGAATATCAAAATGCAAAAAAAGATCACTTTGAACATTTATTCCACTACCTGAACCGGTTTTGCTGGGAAAAGTCAATGCCGTATCCTACGGTGACCGCGCACATGCCCTTCAGGAAGGACTCACGAAAGTCCTATCTGTACTTGATGTTGCCCCTCTCGATGCTACGTTCCCTCCTTTTGATCAGTTCTCGAGCTGCCTACTCAGCAATGGTTCGGAACGTGTTAAAAAACATCACACCACCCTTGAGGTTTTGGCAATGCGGGTCTCCAGCAAGTCCAGGAAGTGAAACACGCATCTGACACCGTCTTCGTGCCACATGCCATTGAACGGGTGCTGCAGGGATCCTTCAGGGCAGCAGAGACACTGCCCTGCCTTTGAAGAGCTTTCAGACCCGCGGGGGAGAAAGACGAGCGGATGGTAATTACAGAGATGACACAGGAGCGTGTGGTGGCAAAGTCACAGGCTCTGGAGACGCACAGAGGGGGTTCAGGTCCCCACCTGCCACTAACTGACGGTATGGGCTAGAGCCGCTCACGATACAGCTCTCTGCCTCAGTTTTCTCCTCTGTAAAATGGAGATAATAGTAGGCAAGGCACAGTGTTGTTGTGAGGGGATAGATGGGTATGTTCACCGCACCATCACACCCCACGTGAAGGGGTGGCCTTGGGTCATTGCCAGCTGTGGTTACGAGACATTTATTTCTAATATATCAGACATCGGAGAAGTGCGCCTGGCATTGATACTTAGAAACTTCATAGTCTTAGCTGTTATTATTACTTACTTACTTTATTTACTTTTTGAGAGAAAGAGCATGAGCAGGAGAGGGGCAGAGAGAGAGAAGGACAGAGGATCCAAAGTGGGCTCCGCGCTGACAGGCTGACAGCACAGAGCCCGATGTGGGTCTCGAACCCTCGAACCGCGAGATCACTACCTAAGCCAAAGTGGGACACCCAACTGATGGAGACACCCAGGTGCCCCTATTATTATTATTATTGTTGAGAGAAGGTGGCCCTTTCGGAGAATTCAGAGGGCACCCCAGCCTGGACCCTCAAGGCTCAGGTGACATTTCCTGGAGGATGTGCCGTCGCTGGTGGAACCCGATGATGAGTCCCAGGTGGCCAGATGGAGAGTTTAAGTGGGGGAACAGCATGCGTAAAGACCTGGAAGCCAGAGTTCCTAGGGCAGTTTGAGGGACAGAAGAATGTTGAGTCTGGCTACAAGTCCAAAGGCTCCTGGGGGCCTGGAAGAACACACCAGAGTGAGCCTCATGAATTGTGGGTATTACACTGTCTTCGAACTATAAGAATGGAAACTGTCTACGATTTAGCCTAATATTTTGGCTAAAGTGTGCTGTGTGTCAAAAACAAAGATATAACCCAAAACAACAGCAAGCTCCTTAACGAACGGTCTGGTGAGGACACTGGCTCTCACCGGGACCCCTGTTGTCACCGGGCTGACAGCACTGGTGTGGGAGAAAGCACCTGAGCAGTGGGGGGAGGGGGGGAGGGGGGAGAAGGCGGGGAGGGACTTGATGCATTGCTGGCTGCAGGTGCCCCCTTGGGCTCCACGCACTTGGTGATGCCCGCTTTTAAAGAAGAACCCCGGTGGCTCAGTCGGTTAAGTCCAGCTCTTGATTTCGGCTCAGGTCATGATCTCATGGCTTGTGAGTTCGAGCCCCGTGTAGGGCTCTGTGCTCACAGTGCAGAGACTGCTTGGGATTCTCTCTCCCTCTCTCTCTGACCCTTCCCTGCTTGGGCTTCTTCCCCGCCTCCCCCCCCCCCCCAAAAAAAAAAATTAAAAAAAAAAAAAAAAAAAAGCCCCCAAAGTGAACTTTTACAGGTTGTCTTTTGATTTTAAGATTAGCTCACTTTGGGGGGAGGGGGGCACAGCAATTGTTGACGGAATGTGGCTCCCTAACTGTGAGCTGATCTTCATCCTGGAGTTTAGTCCAGGGTGGTGGGAATGAGGTCGAACTTCTAAGTCCAAGAATTTTTTTTTTTTTTTTTTCCCAGGAGTTCCTTATTGAATGCTTTTCTCACTTTATTTTGTGCTGCCTGCTGCCACCATCATTCTGAATTGCTTCCTTCTGGGGCACCTGGATGGCTTGGTCCGTAGAGCTTGCGATTCTTGACCTCAGGGTTGTAAGTTCGAGCCCCACGTTGGGAGAACATACTTAAGGATAAAAATCTTCAAGAAAAAACAAAAAACAAAATTGCTCCTTCCTGAAGCCCTCCAGGGGTTTCCCACCACACCTGGAATCACATTCAAACTCCTCACCACAGTTTATAGATGGTACCTGATCTGCCCTGGCCACGGCCCTACCTCCCCACTCTGCCCCTTCCCATGGCGCTGTAGCCACACTTAAACCCACCAAGCTCCTGATTGATTGATTGATTGATTATTTTTTATTAAAGTTGAAAAAAAAAAATGTTCACTTATTTTTGAGAGAGAGAGAGAGAGGGAGCGAGCAGGGGGAGAGGGAAAGAGAGAATCCCAAGCCCGATGCGGGCCTGAAACCCACAAACCATGAGATCATGACCTGAGCCGAAACCAAGAGTCAAACACTCAAGCAACTGAGCCGCCCAGATGCCCGTGGTCCTTATTCTATCTTATTCTTTACGGCCAACTTTTCCTTCCTCCCTTCTCCCTTCCTCGCCTTCTTCCTTCCTTCCTCTCTTCTTTCCTTTCCCTCATCTTTCGTGCACCTTTTCCCTACTATTTTGTAAAACTGAGCCGGGTCCTGTGACAGGGACAGGAGACAGGTGGGAAAAGACACACACCTGTGGCCTCCATCTTTGAGATCTAGCTTTAAGATGCCGAGGGCAGAGAAGCCAAAGGGTAAGTGAGCGCCAATCGTTCAATCCTTCCGCAAAAGATCCCGGAGGTGAGGAAGCTGCCAAGGTTATGGCTGTTGGACGCCCCGCTCTGCTGGGTGCAGCCGTTTAAGGAAGCAAAAGTATCTCTTCCTGGCCGAGAGGCCTGAGCCAGTGAGCCCAGCTGCGGCCCCACACATCCAGCCTGTGTCCGTGTCCGAGAGCCGTTTCTTTCTCGTCCAAGGAGAGTGGCACTTTCCCAGGTTGTGCGTGGCTGTGGCACTTTTTTTAGTAGTTGTCCTAGAATTGGCAATATGCATTTATACATACACCTTTACACCTGACCACAGTCTACTTTCATTTTTTCAGTGTTTTATTTTTTTAAATTTTTAATGTTTATTTTTGAAAGAGGGAGAGAGAGACACCGAGTGCGAGCAGAAGACACGGAGAGAGGGAGGGAGACACAGACTCTGAAGCAGGCTCCAGGCTCCGAGCAGTCAGCACAGAGCCTGACACGGGGCTTGAACTCACGAACCAGGAGATCATGACCTGAGCCGAAGTCAGATGCTTCACCCACCGAGCCACCCAGGTGCCCCAAACAGTCTACTTTCAAATAACGCTATGCCGCCTCACAGATAATGACAGCTGACCCTTGAGCAGCACAGATTCGAACTGTGTGGGTCCACTTATATGCATTGTGTGTGTGTGTGTGTGTGTGTGTGTGTGTGTTTTATAAATACAATACAGTACTCCAAACTTATTTTCCTTATGATTTTCTTAATAACATTGCTTTTCTCTAGCATACTTTACTGTAAGAAAGCAGTACACGATGCATATAACATACAAAACATGTGTTAATTATTTATGTTATCAGTAAGGCCTCTGCTTAACAGTAGTTAAGTTCTTGGGGAGTCAAAGTCATACGTGGACGGTCGACTGCGTGGGGTGTCAGTGGTCCTAACCCTCATGCTGTTCAAGGGTCAGTTGTGGTAACAAAGCCCTCTTATTCTCTATATAGTCGCTGCCCTTTTCCTTATCCATAAGCATACGTATATACACACAGGAGAATACATAATTGAATACATTGTTTCAATTGTTGTTTTGAATACACTGTTAGATCACTTAAGAATAAGAAAAATAAGGGCCCCTGGGTGGCTCAGTCAGTTAAGCTTCCGACTCTTTAATTTTTTTTTTTAATGTTTATTTATTTATTTTGAAAGAGAGAGAATGAGCGGGAAAGGGCCAGGGGTGGGGGGGCAGAGAGAGAGAGAGGGGGAGAGAGAGAGAGAGAGACAGAGACAGAGAGAGAGAGAGAGAGAGAGAATGAGTGGGGGAGGGGCAGAAGGAGAGGGAGAGAGAGGGAATCCCAAGCCGGCTCTGTGCTGTCAGCACAGACCCCCAACGTGGGGTTCAACCCCGTGAACCATGAGCTCATGACCTGGTCGGAAGTCAAGAGTTGGACACTCCACGGACTGAGCCACCGAGCTGCCCCTCAGATCTACTCTCTTAACGACTCTCAAATATACCCCACGGCAGTTAACTACGGACATCATACTGTACATTACATCCCTAGTCCTTATTTATCACACCATCACAAGTGTGAACTTTTTGACCACTTGCATCCAAAGGCAAAGAACACCCTTCAGCATTTCTTGCAAGGCCTATCTACCGGCAACGGATCCCCTCCATTTTTGTTTGTCTGAGGAAGTCTTGATTTCTCCTTCCCTTGTTGAGGGATGACTTTATATGGAGCAGAATTCTAGGCTGGTGGGTTTTGTCTCCCAACACTTTAATTATTCCACTCCACTCTCTTCGGCACTCGCTTGACTTCTGAGGCGTCAGACTTCATGGCTCTCTTTGCTCCCCTGTAGGTGGATGGTTTTCCCCCTGACTTCTGTCAGCATCTTCTCCTTGTATTTGACTTTCTGCCACTTCAACAGGGTATGGCCGGATGTAGGTTTTGGGGGGCACTTATTTCTGCTTCGTACACCTGAGCTTTCTAGATCTGTGGCTTGGTGTCTGCCATTAATTGGGGCAGGAGGTGGGGGGAGGGGTTCAGAGTCATTATGGTCAAACACTCCCTCTGTTCCTTTCTTTCTCCTCTGGTATCCCGACTGCGTGCATGTTACACCTTTCGTAATCGTCCCGCCGTCCTGGGGTATTCCGTTCTGCTTTTTTTCAGTCTTTGTTCTCTTTGCTTTTCAGTTTCCCTAGTTTCTGTCGAAATCTCCTCAAGCCCAGACGTTCTGTCCTCAGCTGCATCCAGTCTACTGGGAAGCCCAGTCCTCATTTCTGTTACAGTGTTTTCTCTCTAGCATTTCTTTTTGGTTCTTCAGAATTCCCGTCTCTCTGCTCGCATCGCCTCATCTGTTCCTACATGCTGTCTACTTTATTCATCACAACTCTTAGCATCTTCATTAGAGTGGTTTTAAATTTCCGCTCTGATCATCCCAGCATCCCTGCCATGTCGGAGTCTGGTTCTGATGCTTAATCTGCTTCTTTCAACTGTGTTTTTTGCTTTCAAGTATGTCTTGTACTTTTTTTTCCTTTCTTTTTTTTTTTTTTTTTGCTGATAGCCTGACATCATGTGATAGGTAGAGGGAACTGTTATATAATTAGGCCCGCTGACAGCAGTGGTGAGGTGGGAGGGGGCGGGGAGCATCCTAGAGTCCTGGGATCAGGTCTCAGCCTGCTGGTGAGCCCATGCCTCAGTTCACAGAACTTCACAGCTGCTTCTCAGGTCGTCAGCTCCCCGCAGTGGTTGGGACAGGATGGCTAGAGGAGGCTGGAGTTGTGTATGTTCCCTCCCTACATCGGTTCTGATAAAACTCCAGCAGGTTAAGCCCTGATGAACTAGTTTCCCCTGAGGACAGTCTTTCTTGGGAGGAACGAAATACTCTGGGGTATTTCAGAGCAGTTACTGTCCCTTCTCCTTCTGGGAGCACAAGGGGACTTCTCTCTGATACTGACCGGGAGTACCTGGTCAAGTTCTCAGAGGTTAAAACCTGCCAAAGTGTCCCTTATGCCTGGAACCCCCGGAGGTGTTGACTCCCGGGTCTGGCCACACCGAGCCTCCGGCCATTCACCAGTTCAGGCCCACCCGCCCTGGGTGCCGGGCCCTACAAGGGGGACTCTAGAGCAGGTGGTGATTTCCTCTAGTAGCCTGCCTGTCCCTCCAGTGTTGGAGGCCGTGGTTTGCAGCGGCCTCAATTCCCTTGCAGATCTAAAAGGAGCTGCTAATTTTGCAGCCTGTTCAGCTTTTTTACTTGTTGGTAGTGGCGACTTCTGAACGCCTCGCATGCTGGACCAGAAACGGAAAGTCTGCCTTGACAGTTTTAAGAACCAAAAAAAAAAAAAAAAAAAAAAAAAAAAAAAAAAAAGATTGACTGCAAATGTCAAGCAAAGAAAGCATTGGGGCGGGGGTGCATTCACTGGGCTCGAAGTGGAAATTGTAGACTTGGGCTGGAAGTCTCAAAGGTGCCTGAAAGAGAAAGTTTTGACTAATGTTCTGGCCACATGTGGGAAAATCGTGTTACTGAAAAGCCTGTGGGCCAGCAAAAGGTGAACTGAATTCTGCGTTTCTCAATACCCGGTCGTGTGTCCGGACCAGTCACTTCCCCCACCTCCTTTTCTTATCCAGAAACTGGGTAGTGGGCATTTACCGGAAGTAGGGATTAGCGGTAACTCCTCTGAAGTGCGCAGCAGAAGGCATACTCTGTAGATAACAGAGAAGAAACTAGAGAAGTAGAAAATAGATAAGAAAATAGATAAGTAGATAATAGAGAAGAAACGTGAGAGATGGTTAGAGAAGTAGATTTTTCTCTTTCCTTAACTGAAAAGAAACTGAAAGGATGTTCACTTAGTCCTCGAAGCACACAGGAAGCTATTCGAGGTTAACACAACGCAAACGGGGCTGAAGAATACCGTGAGGAAAGCAACTGAGGGCACCAGGGAAAACGTGATTCATTATTCAAATCTGTCCAAAGATTCTGGGCCCATCTGGCAAAGTGTAAGAGGGTAAGCTCTGCTCCTTGGAGCTTTGTTCTCACTGGGAGGTTTCTCCCTCGGGAGAATCATTTGATAATCTAGTAATTGAGAGATAAGAGAAGTAAGACTTACTAAGAGCAGTCAATGGCTGGGGAACAAGTCTTTTTTCTTTTTATTTTTTTTAAAGTAATCTTTACACCCAATGTGGGGCTTGAACTCACGACCCTGAGATCAAGAGTCACATGCTCAAGAGCCAGCCAGGCACCCCCTCTTTTTTGGGAGGGTAGCAAATCTTAAACAGTTTTTAGATGCACCACTAAAACAAGTCTAACTAAGCACCAGGGGATCCTTTAGTGGCTGGGAGAATATAGAAAGCACAAAGATGCCTCCTCTCCCTTTGAAAATTTCCATCTGCTGTTTCCTTCCCACTTTGAGGGAAGCGATGCACTAAAATTAAGCAGGGGCTTCTCACGGTGGTTAGCAACATGCATTTGGAGCCGCTCTGTCCTGGATGGACAGCCTGGGCTGCCCTCCACTGACCCCCGTGTGACCTGGGATGAATTAACTGACATCCCTGCGCCTCCATCACCTCCCCTTGTTGTTGCAAAAACGAAACACTGATAATCCCCGAAAAGAATCCAGCTCAGCACCTGCTGAAGTTCAGCGGTCATCATTTCTAGAAAAGAGCTGGTCGGGTACGTTTTCAAGGTCTAAATGCTTCTCCGGACACCGTGACTAAGAAAGACTGTTGAGATTAAAGAGACAATTCGGGCCAAGCTGAAAAGGCTGGGAAAATGAAGGAATCGGGATGACCGAGACTCATCTTGCCACCCTCCCGTGCTCTTTGCTCTCCTCGAATCGCTTCTGCATCGGGCCTGGAAGTGGACAGAGGTGGAAAGGGACTGGGGAAGAGCCACATAGGAGGGGGAAAGTGTTCCACTTCCAAGAAGGAGTCAGTGGTGTCATACACGAGCGTGTGAGGGGAGACCTGCTGAGTCAACGTCTACGGAGCTCTTATGACACTAGCAGGCACCAACCGAGCCCTGTCCCACACTGTGTCGCTGTCACTGATTCTGTCATCACCCCCACCCCCACGCTCCCAAGGGGTGTAGAACTGCCCTCAAAGGGGTCAAACTGGCTCTTGGGGGAAGGAGGCGCAAAAAAATCTCACTCTTGTTATAAAGCACACGTGGATGTTACGGACAGGTACACAGATATACAGTATAACCGTGAAATGAACATCTCAAGGGGTGGGGGGGGACACTTAGAAAAAAAAGCTACAAAGTTTCCTTAGGGGAGGTGCAAGTGAAAAACATGTTGAGGAACCCGGCTAGCACTGGGTAGGTGGAACCCGGGAGAGGGGTGGGTATCTAATACAAGACGGTAAATATGGAAGGACTCAGAAGACGGGAGGTAGCGGGAGCCGAGACTTTGGGTGTGAGGTAGTCCTGTTAAATAACGCGGAGATTTCCCCTGAAGAAGGAATCTCACCCTGTTTGCTTCTTCCGCTTCCCAGTTTGGGAGGCTGTATTGCATGGGGGGGTAGAGTACAGACCTGATGGGAATTCTGGCTCTGCCGTTCATTTGCCGTGTGGCCTTGGGCAAGCTACTGACCTTGCTGAGCCGCACCTGTCACCTGGGTGTGAGTCCTTGAGGAATAGCAGGGGTTTGGTGACTGTGGGCTCATTTTCATGCCATCCTCCTGGTTGGATAGGAGGGCAGTGGTTGGAATTTTTAGCAAGGGAAATCGATTCCTTTGAGAGGAACTTCTGTGCACTGACATCTCCTTTTTTTTTTTAATTTTTTTTATTTAAAAAAAATTTTTTTTCTACATTTATTTATTTTTGAGAAACAGAGAGAGACAGCATGAGCAGGAGAGGGGCAGAGAGAGACGGAGACACAGAATCAGAATCAGAAGCAGGCTCCAGGCTCCGAGCTGTCAGCACAGAGCCCGACGTGGGGCTCGAACCCACGAACCGTGAGATCATGACCTGAGCCGAAGTCAGACGCTTAACCGACTGAGCCACCCAGGCGCCCCTGACATCTCCTTCTTATGTTAGTCCTCGTCTCTTCTCTCTAGTCTCCTCTTCCAAAGCTCGGGCTCTTAATTTTCTTTCAAAATTTCTGGAAATACACATACTAAGGATGCATTCTGTGACCCGTGCCGCACACACATTGTTATATTTAATCCTGACAACAGCCCTGCAAAGGCTTGTCCCTGATACTCACCAGCTTTTAAAAGTTTTAGCCTTTCTAACAGGTGTGTGGGGGTATCTTGTAGAAACTGAAGATGTGGGACATCTCATTTGCTCATTTGTTGTGAGTGTCTATTCTTGATTTGTGTCTGTTCAAACCTTCCCCATTTAAAACTATTGGGTGGTCCGGGGGTGCCTGGCTGGCTCAGGGCTGGAGCATGTAACTCTTGATCTTGGAGCTGTGAGTTTGAGCCCCATGTTGGGTGTAGACTTGACTTAAAAAAATATTGGGTGGTTTGTTTTCTTATTACTGGATTTTGGAAGTTTTAATGTTTATTTTCGAGAGAGAGACAGAGCGCGAGTGGGGAAGGGGAGAGAGAGAGGGAGACGCAGAATCCGAAGCAGGCTCCAGGCTCCGAGCTGTCAGTGCAGAGCCCAACGTGGGCCTTGAACCCACAAACCCTGAGGCGTGAAGTCGGACGCTTAACCGACTGAGCCACCCAGGTGCCCCATAGCTAGTGTTTTTTAAATGCCACGAGCAGGGGCGCCTGGGTGGCGTAGTTGGTTAAGCGTCCGACTTCAGCCAGGTCACGATCTCGCGGTCCGTGAGTTCGAGCCCCGCATCAGGCTCTGGGCTGATGGCTCGGAGCCTGGAGTCTGTTTCCGATTCTGTGTCTCCCTCTCTCTCTGCCCCTCCCCCGTTCATGCTCTGTCTCTCTCTGTACCAAAAATAAATAAAAAACGTTGAAAAAAAAATAAAAAAAAAAATGCCACGAGCCGAACAGAATGCATCTGTGGGCCACTTTCATCCCTCGGGTCCCCATTTGGGTGGGGTTTTTAGACTAGAAGGACGCTCGGGGGCTGGGGAACCTTGAAAGCATGCCTCTCGGGTCTCCTGTGGCAGGGACTGTAATTGACCGAGGGCCCCGGGTGCCATGCTCTGAGATCCCTGTTTGTGCCACACCCACATTTCCCTCCGGTTGTTCCTTACCTATGACCACACAGGACGGGGACACTCAAGCAGGCTCGTTTCCAGGTGACATGGGGCTTTGGCACAGCTTCCTGAGGACGGCACACAGTCTCAGACTTTTCCCACCTACCTTCTCCCTTCCTTTTCTCCTCTGCAGGGTTTAGACCATCATGTGGTCTGCCTTTTCTCCCGCCCCCTGTGGCTTCCTCCCCGTATTTCCCTCCTATGAGTCCCACCCCCCCCCACCCCCTCTGCCCCGGGAAGTGTCTTGTACGTCTTTTCCCAACGTGGTATCTGTTAGTCTGCTCATCAAAAGAAGCGATCCAATACAGAGGAGCGCGTGTTCAGGAATCCGCCACCTCGCCCGCCATGCCTGGCAGGTGATGTAAATGAGTAAAGGGGTTCAGGTGAGGACTGAGGTGAACTGAAACCCCATACCCTGTTTCATGAGAACAGCTTCTGTCTAGTTCTGACTGTGGCCAAGTTGGAATGTGAGCCCAGGGCGGAACATCATTCGATTTTTTTTTTTTTTTTCTCTTAACGTTTACTTATTTTTGAGACAGAGAGAGAGACAGAGCATGAACGGGGGAGGGTCAGAGAAAGAGGGAGACGCAGAATCCGAAGCAGCTTCCAGGCTCCCAGCTGTCAGCGCCGAGCCCGACGTGGGGCTCGAACTCACGGACCGCGAGATCATGACCTGAGCCGAAGTCAGCCGCTTAACGGACGGAGCCCCCCAGGCGCCCCAGGACGTCATTAGATTTTTAACGAGCAAAACTGCAGAAAAGTTACAGTCCCGAAGTCCACGCTCTGGTTTGGCAGAAGAAGAAATCAAGGGAAGAGAAGGGCCTTTCCTAACAGCACCTGCGTATTGGGTGGCAGAAGACGGCCAGAATCCGGACAGGCCACACCCTCATCCGGCTCATTCCTTTCTTCCTCTCTATTCATTATTGACTGACACAGTGGGTCTGTATTAGTTTATTAGTTATCTGTTACTGTGTAACGAATTATCCACACGCACAAAGATACAGCAACTTGTAACAGGACACTCAGTTTCTGTGGGTCAGAATCTGCTCAGCTAGGTCTCTTGCAAGTCTGCATTCAAGGTGTGAGTCCGGGCTGGGGTCTCATCTGAAGGCTCAGCTGGTGCGTCCAAGCTCATGTGGCTCTTGGTAAGATTTCGTTCCTCAAGAGTTCTTGCATTGAGAATTTCAGGTCTTTCCTTGCTGTTGGCCAAAGGCCAAGGGCATTTCCTTACCCGTAGGCTTTCCAACATGGCAACTTGCTTCATCGGAGTAAGCGAGGTAAGAAGACAGTCGAGAGAGCCTGCTGGCAAGATGGAGGTCACAGTCCTTTGCGACCCAACCATGGAAGTGACGTCCCATCATCTTTGAGTATTCTATGTGTTAGAAAGTCAGGAGGCCAGCCCGCACTTGAGGGGAGGGCATTACCCGCCCCAGGAACACGGATACCAGGAAGCGGGGACTGCTGGGAGCCACGTGAGAGCACTGCCTGCCACTTTTTCCGGCGTCTTTCTGGGAAAATGGGAAATCCCCACTTGTGTTTCTCTTTCTCCTCTAAACCAGGAACCTGCTTTTGAGGGGAAAGGTCGGGGATCTATCTTAGAACAGGTACTGGTGTATCCGGAGAAAAAGACTGAGAAGGGACAACCAGGTCGATGAGGACACGAGAGAATGAAGTGGCAGGGGTAGGGTGAGGGGGGCAAGAGGAGGCTGCAAGCCAGGGCAGCAAGACCCTTCTGTTCCTCCCCCCACCCCCCACTGCCCTGACTGTGCTTTCTTTGCGTTTGTAGTATTGCCACGGGTAAGGAAGACCGGCAGATTGCTTTTGCCAAAATTCGGGACATTGCTTTCGCAGGGATTATCCGCTCTCCGGATGACTCCGTTTCTTCTTCCAGCACGAAGAATTGTACATAATTGTTGCGGAGACATACCCAGCTCAACACAAAGAGGCGCTCTTTTCCCCGTATACGAAGCGCGGAACGGTAACCAAGATGCTGACCGTTAATATTTTTTGAGGACTGGCTGCACCACCTGCCTGGAGTCCAGTGGCTCTGCCCCCCTGAGTCCTCAGACCCACTGCGAGGCCGGTGTTAGTACGACATTCATTTTACAGCAGAAGAAAAAGGCTCCGAGAGACGGAGAGATTCACCTAACGTCACAGCCAGGTGGGGCAGGAGCAGGAACCGACCTGTGTTTATTCCACTCCGATCCCCCACCAGAACATTTGCCAAACCTTAGTCTTTTTTTTTTTAATGTTTTTATTCATTTTTGAGAGAGCACGAGCAGGGGAGGGGCAGAGAGAGAGAGAGAGAGAGAGACAGAGAGACAGAGAGACAGAGAGACAGAATCGGAAGCAGGCTCCAGGCTCCGAGCCATCAGCACAGAGCCCCACTCGGGGCTCAAACTCACGGACCGTGAGACCGTGACCTGAGCCGAAGTCGGATGCTCAACCGACTGAGCCACCCAGGTGCCCCCCGAATTTTATTCCTTCCTGTATAGACTGTCATAGTTGCTGCCATATCCAGGATCACTTATCTTACCATCACATGTGGACACAGTTTGCTACTCCCTCTCTAGTCCAACTCTGGACCGGCAGACCAGAGTTCAGTCCTAAGCCTAAGCGCGAGCTGAATCACCCTGCCCAAGCTACTGAACCTCTCTGAGCTGTGAAAAGGGGTGCACGGGCTCAGCTTGCTGGGTGACAGAGGGACTAGGTGAGACCGTGGAACCAAATCATGAGGCACACGGTAAGTGCCCCATAAATATAAGGCTGCAGGGACCCTCAAGGAATGGGGTCTATCTGTTTCAACTCCTCTCAAAGATGTATTCAAGGTTAGCACGTTTCCAACAACATCGTCAACATTAAGGAATTCCTTAGTCCTTTTCACCACCTCCCCCAAATTTGCAATTAAGTCTTTGTTAAAATTGGAATGTAGATGTAATGTCCCGTGGTTTGAGGCCATATCAAATAGCTTGTTACGCTGTTTGGATACAATCAGGGAAACCAGACAAATACGTTTTCTATCCTGTTTTTTGTTTTGCTTTGTTTTCTTCTTCTTACTTGTGGAAACATGAGGACAACATAGCATCATGATTAAGATACAGATCTGGGGGTCCAGAAGATGTGGTTTTGATTTCCTATTTGCTCCATTCATTGGCTTTGTGACCTTGGCTCTCTCCTCCAACTTCATTGAGTCGGTCGGGAACGCTCTTAGCCGTAAGTAGCAACTGCCGACGATAACCCAACAGAGACCTCAGCGAACAGGTTACTTTTTTTCTCTCCCTTAAAAGGCAGGCAGTTACTATTCTGTTTCGATGGCGTAAGAATGTCAGAGCTCAGCTGCTCCCTCGGCCCTTCCTGACATTCGCAGGATGGATAACTCGCAGCCCTCTCCAGACAGCGCGTCCTTCCGAAGACAGCGGATCTGCCCAGCGATCTCCTGCCTGTGGGTCGCTGGTCTGAACTGTGTCACGTTGCCAAGTTGCAAGGGAGCCTGGGGAGGGCTGCAGGGTGGGTGTGGGTGAGAGGAAGGGGGCTATCGTGAGGATTCGATGAGATAATGCATATTATCTGGGGCAGGGAAACTTGACTTCAGGGTCCTGCGGTGAGTAGGCATCAGACACAGGACAAAAACTTTCTTCTTCTTCCAGACTGGAAGCTCCATGACGGGGGGCGCTGTTATGTCTTTCCCGCTTATTATTCTAGCTTGATGCCTGGAACATAGATAAACATATGGTACTAAATATCTGATAAGCGAATGAACAGTTAATGATAATTTGCTACATTTCTTTGGCTTCCTGTTCTTCCTCTCTTTCTCAAAAACACATTTATTCCACGCCTATTAAATAAACGTCAGAAGGTGAGAGTCCTAAAGCCAAGACTTGTGTCAGCGTATTCTTTATTGCTCGCTGGGTAACGGGTTGCCCCCCAACTGTGGCAACTTCACAGCACAAGCATCTCTCATCGCACGCGGTTTCTGGGGCCAGGAATCCCCGAGAGCAGTTTGAACGGGTGGCTCTCGCCCACGGCCTCTCACGAGCGGTCAAGACGTTGGCCGAAGCTGCCAGCATCCCGAAGGCTCGACTGGGTAAAGCTGGAGGGTCTCTTTCGAGGGTCCTCTTTTCGAGGATCGCACCCTCGCATGGACCTCGCATGGACCTTCCCCCATTCGTGCTCTGTCTCTCTCTGTCCCAAAAATGAATAAACGTTTAAAAAAAAATAAAAAAAAAAGAATACAAAATTAATTATAAAAGTTAACGCTTACGGGGCGCCTATGTGGCTCAGTTGGTTAAGCATCCCAGTTCGGCTCTCATGGTTCATGAATTCGAGCCCTGCGTCCGGCTCTCTGATGTCAGCATGGAGCCTGCTTGGGCATCTCCCTCTCTCTCTCTCTCTCTCTCTCTGCCCCTACCCCACTGGTTCTCTCTCTCTCTCTCTCTCTCTCTCAATAAATAAACTTAAAAAAATAATAAAAGTTACACTTTAATTTGAATGAAAGAAGAAAACACTACTACAGATTGCAATTTTTTTTAGCTGAAAAAATATTTTTATTATTGTCAATGTGGAAAGTTTCTTTCGGCTTCACTATGCATCACTGGTTAGGTGATGTAAATTTTTAGGATGATTATTGTCAAATATGGGGAAACGTTTGTCAATTTTCTTTCACATAGGACCTCTCGAAGACTTCAGGGCAATTCAAGTTTTCTTGGGCAGCGATGAATCCTAAATACTCCTTCAATGATGATACCCACTACCCGGTTTGTAAAGTTTAGAAACATGCATTTTATGTTACTTCTGTCAGTGTGGCATTTTAGCGAGAACGTGATCTTCTTGTTTTTTTTTTTTCTGGGTGATGGTATCATTTACTCCTCTGTGTTAATTAGATGATTGTAACGGTCAATTTTTTGTGTCAACTTGACTGGATCCTGGGGTACCCAGATATTTGGTTAAACTTTATTTCTGGGTGTGTCGGGGAGGCTCTTTCTAGATGAAATTAGCATCCGAATCCTGAGACCCAGTAAAGCACTTTGCCCTCCCCAGTGTGGCTGGGCATCGTCTATTCTTCTAATCCGTGGAAGGCCTACATGGAACAAAAAGGCAGAGGAAGGCAGAATTTGGCTCTTCCTGTCTGATGGCATGACTGGGACATCAATCTTTTCCTGCCCCCAGTGCTTCTGGGGCTCAGGCCTTTGAGCTCAGGCTCCATGACCCCAGCTCTCCTAGATGTCCAGCCTGCAAACGGCAAATTGTGAGACAATCTAACTCTCTCCCTACACATATATATTCTGTTTCTGTTTTTGCCGGAGAATCCTAACACAGTGATTAAAAAAAACAATAGCTTGGGGCACTTGGATGGCTCCGTTGGTTAAGCATCTGACTTTGGCTCAGGTCATACCTCCTCGGTTCAAGGGTTCAAGCCCCACGTCAGCCTCAGTGCTGAAACTCGGAGCCTGGAGCCTGCTTCGGATACTGTGTCTGCCTCTCTCTCTGCCCATCTCCCACTTGTGTGTGCTGTCTCTGTCCCTCTGTCTCTCTCTCTCTAAAATAACTAAATAAACCTAACAAAAAACCCCAATAGCTTGTCATTACTTTCAGTCAAAATTATCTCTTGTTCTTACCGGTATGACCTATATTCTATTTTGACAGAGAACCCACCAGAGTTCCAAGGTCGAGATACATCAAATATCATAATATTTCCATAGTATTCCAAAATTATTCCAACCCGATATGTTGGAAATGCACTAAATATGAAAATCCTATGTGTCTTCACGCCCATGCTTACTATTTGTAGAACTGTCCCAATAAGATTCCAATTTCGATGCCCGCATAGACAGTTTTAGTGGAATGGAGCACACACATTTGTTTATGGTGTATGGTTTTTTGCGCTATAATGTCATAGTTGAATAATTGCGACAGACACCCCAAGGCCTAAAACGCCTAAAATATTTACTATTAGGTGCTTTACAAAAAAAGGTGTTGACTAACCCCTGTCCCATGGCAAATGAGTAAGAGACATACTTACCCTTTCAGCTTCACTGAAGCAGCGGGCACTTTTCAGTCCCTCAGACACACCAAACTGGGTGCTGCCTCAGGACAACCTCCCTGCTGTTGTTTGTCCCCAGAACATTCTTCTCTCTCCCAGCCATTTTTTGGTGTGTGATCATTTTCATCTCTCAGACAACTTCACCTAACTAGAGAAGCCCTCTCTGGTCTCCTGTCTAAAACAGGTCCTCTCTGTTGTTCTTAACCAGACTTCCCCGTTTTGTGTGTGTGTGTGTTTTGTTGTTGTTTTTGTTTTTTTCCATCCCGGTCCTGCCGTGGTTTGTAAAGATTGGTTTGTCTTCTTATTAAATCCCCTGTCAACAAAAACCAGATATGTCTTACCATAGGGGGTAGGTGGGTGGGCTCTGAAATCAGAAAGCCTGTGTTTGAACCCCAGCTCTGTCACTTACAAGTCATGGAGCTTGGATAAGTCGTTATTCTCTTGGTTCCTCACGTTTCTCATCTGTCAGTTGGAGATAATCAACAGTGACTACAACATTAAATTTTGAGGGTCAAAGAAGCTGATGTAGGCAAAGCACTAGGAACCGTGCTTGGCCTAGGGTAAGCACTTGACTCAACACCGTAACTACAAGGCGTCGTACAAAAGAACCCACGAACGTCTCTTTAATGAGCGAACCATTTTTCTGGATAAAGCCTTTGTGGATGAAGGCTTTATCTAGTGCTGGATAAATACATGAGTACCTTAGACCTCTTTTATTCTTTAACCATATGCCGCTTCATTGAAGCCTTATGGCCATCAAATTTCATTTAGTGCCTGAAAGGCTATAATTGACTTTGATTTACATAACAAAGTCAAAGCAGGAAGACAAGTTTTTGAAGGATCTTTTAAAATTACATATGCTTCCCCCGCCCCCTGCGATTTAGTAACTGTACTGGTCTGGCCGTGGACGGATTAACACCTAGAAGGCCTACATCAGTCAACTATTGCCATAATGATGCCATGTAACAAATCATCCCCCAGCTCATTGGCTTAAAACAGTGATTATTTAATCTCACACAAACATCTGCAATTGGTAGGTGTTCAGATGATTGAGACTGCTCTAGGCTGGGCTCGCAGTAGTGGGGCACATGCAGTCTGCTCCGGGCGTGTGCATCCTCCTTGGATACACGGGCATATACACCCCTCGTGGCGATGTTGGAAATGCGAATGAGCACGAGCTGCCATGCAAACACACCTCAAGGCCTGCCGGACTCACGCTCGCTAATGGCCTATTAGCCAACAAAGTCACACGGCCGAGTCCAACGTCCGTGGTGCAGGGAAGTGTATTCCACCCAAAGCAGGAGTCGGGGAGGCTCATTTTCTGAATAATAATCCCCACGATCTCACGAGCTGTACCCAAATGGAAGTTAAAATAAATCGAACGCGCATAAAAAATAAAGTTGCGCTTTTCAAAGAGGTAAAAGCATGTGTGTGCTGAAATTAAAAATGACTTTTCTGAATTGTCTGGTTGTCTCCAATGGCGGGCAAGGCGGGGTTGTGATGGGGTCCCTGCTTTCTATTTGTAGAACTGTCCCAACGAAATTCCAATTTCAATGCCTGCATGTACGGTTTTATTGGAATGCAGCCACCCACGTTTGTTTATGGTGTATGGTTTTTTGCACTATAATGTCATAGCTGAATAATTGCGACAGAGACCCCAAGGCCTGTAACGCCTAACATATTTACTAAATATTTTATTAAATAAATAAAATAAAATAAATATTTTACTAAATATTTACCAAAATATTTACAAAAAAAGGTGTTGACTAATCCCTGTCCTATGGCAAATGAGAAAGAGACATACTTACCCTTTCAGCTTCACTGAAGCAGTGGGCACTTTTCAGTCCCTCAGATGCACCAAACTGGGTGTTGCCTCAGGACAACCTCCCTGCTGTTCTTTGTGCCCAGAACATTCTGCTCTCTCTCAGCCATGCTTTCTGGGCTTTTAAGTGAGGGTCTCGTCTGCACACTGGGCAATCCAGCATTGCTGACAAGTCCTCCTCGTATCCTAGCGCCTGGCACACAGTAGGGATTTGATAGAATTTGTTGAAGGCAGTTGAATTCTGTAAATAAATAGCGATCGCCTCAATACAGGATAGGTCTGTTGGCTTTATATAGAGATTCAGGTACGTTGTAAGTCTTACATGTTTCTACATCAAAGCTTCAAGAATGGTGACGGTGCCCACGGCGTCTAACGATGACCCACATACCTTGGAGGTGTCCAAGCAGGATGCTGCCTCTGATTTTCTGTTTGTCTCTCTGCTTTCTGTTTGTCTCTCCGTCTCCCCTGCGATGCAAATGAAATGATGTTCTCATCTGATGTTGCCCAAGGGAAAATGCATGCCTAGAAAATAATCAGCAGAGAGGAGAATGTAGACAAGTAAATAAACAGTTGAAAGAATAAAAGATAAAACGCGAATTAAAGCTTCAGAACCTCACATTTCCTTTCATCCGCTGTTTATTCAATAATTACATGGTCAATTACAACTTGCATAAATGATTTCATATACCTATTAGTCTATAAATATCTACAGTGTATATGTGTTTATAGATAAAGAGGGAGGAGACGATCATGGTTGGGCAAACATGTTCTGACATAAGAGTAACTTTGCAAATACTATTAAGTTCAGATTCTGCCAATGCCAGTTTTTTCTGACCCAGGAGAATTCACATGGTGTCATGAATTTTAATCATCACAACTTCCTTTAGTGGAGAGCCTTACGGGAGCCACAGGTTGGGTTACGTGAGATATGTCTCTCTCCCTCTTTCTGTGTATATATTTTTTCTAACCTATATAAGAGCACTGCCATGGTAAAACAAATTCCCATTGACTGCCCACCCCTGTACACAGAGGGTCGAGGGAGGACCATCAGATGTCATATTGATATCCATGGGGCTGTCGTATCTTCTTTATTCCCTAGAACGTGCCATCTGGGAAGCCACTTCAGGGCCACTTGGCCAATATTTGCTATGTATCTCTATTCTGTGTTCCCTCAGTTATTTAGTGCAAAGCTTCTTTTATTAGCTAACTAGAATAGGGGTGGTAGGCATGTCTAAATTATGAACTGCCTCTGGTTTAAAAATGCTCCCCTCTCGGAGCCATCAGTGAAAGCTAGAGATGAAATCATACATACAAGCTGGTGATAAAGCTTCAAATAGCCTCCGCTAAGAGAAGGGATTAATTATGTGTGATTTTTCAAGTAGTATCTGTAGATTCAACAGATAAGGTGTCTCCTTTCTGTCTGATGCCTGCCGTGGACTGGCACCTTTATTGAATCATGACTGTTAGCTTTCCTTGGCCCTGAATTAGGGCACCAGAAGCCTCATTCAGATTTAGCCATTGTCCATGCAAAGCTCATTATTGCTCTCCTGGTTGAAATCGAAATCTAAAGGGAAGAATAACAATTAGAAAGCTGTGTGACGTTAAGGGACCAATTGGGTTGGAAAGGCTCAAAAAAAAAAAAAAAACCAAAAAAAACCACACACACACACACACACACACACAAAAAAAAAAAAAACCTAGCCTTAAAGAAACTTCTAGGAAATTTCTGCTTTTTTGAAAAAATGAGTTTAGGAGGATCTTTGCTTAAAACAACAAGAACAACAAAAATCAAACCCATGAGGGTTTCTGCCTTGCCAGTTAAGAGCAATCTTTCAAAGGCATCCAAAAAGAAAAAACTGGCTCTGCTTTCTGAATTGCTGGTTGGAGAACAAAAGAAGCAAGGGAAAGTTTGACTTGACTTCCTCTGCAATTTGTTTGTAGCATCCGAGCAGAAAGAATCTCAAGGCTGGCCACTTCCTGAATGAAGAGACCGAGAACGCCTGCGTGTCGAATTCACTGAAAAGTGCAGAGGTCGGCAGAAACCCCGGGGCCCGACTGGAGGAGCCCAGAGGGCAAAGTGAGAGCATTTCTCAATTCAGCTACATCCTGACGAGGTAACTGCGAAGTCCTGACTCGGTGTCACTAAACCCTGCCCCCCCCCCCCCCCCCCCGTCCTGAGATGAGAGGGGGCCAGTGGAGGATGGTGGCTGTTGGGTGGGTTTCCCCAGGACGAGGTGCCCATCTATCCGTCTCAAAGGCCGCAATGGAACAGCACTGAGATGACAAATATTGACTTGAAAATAATGCCCAAGTCAGACATAACTGAAGCGGTGACGTTCTGTTTACTTCTCTCAGCAATAGCTGGCTGAAACAGTCAAACCAGTTAGACAACTTTTTTTATTTATTTTTTTGGTCAGGTATGTACTGACTCACTGGCAGGAAACTTCAGAGATTTCAGGACAGAGGTTCTCTCTCTCTCTCTAGGTTCTGCTGGGCAGAATGCCTGTGATCCCCTTGCAAAAGAGACTCCCGGCTGGCTGAGCTCATTTGATTATGGCTGTTAGTTTCCTGCCACTTGCCTTTGTAGGCTGGAGCCAGGCCCAAGGATTCAGGCAGAAAACGTCAGACGGGGCTCCTCGTGAAATCTCCCCTGTGTGGTTCTCCAGCTTGCCCCTGCAGAACTTTATATTCGGGGGAGGTCTGCCCGAGCTGGCCTGCTCCCGAGAAATGTGAAGTCAGCGGGTAAAAGGCTAAGAAAGAGAAAAATACGGTCAGGCGGTGTGGGCTTTTGGCTCAGTACCCTCACTGGAGACAGACTTTGTTGGCCTTTGGAGCCATGGAGGGGATTGCAAAACACAGAGAGAACCCGGCGATGGCTCAGACACAGAAGGGAGAGGACGGGTTGAACAGATAGAGCGTGTTTCCTTTCCTCCGAGAGGTGGATCTGTCTCACTCGAGAAGGGCAGTTCCTGGGGAATTACGGTGGTGAGAAAATGCCCGGCGTTAAGGCTGGAGGCCATGTGAATGATAGATCCTGCAATGATTTCAAACCTCACCGTTTCTTACGGGGGAGTTTTCCTTCCAGTGTGGAGGGCAGGTCTCAAATCAATTCTCCTGTCTAATTCCTGCCTCCTGCCAAGCTGCCCTTGTTGGTGTTTTCAAGAAAAAAACCCGGGTCATCATTACAGAGTTTCCAAAACCCCCGTGTTCAATTAGCCTGCTTTTGAATCCCTTCTGACGGTTGGTTAAATATGGGTCCAAAGTGCTTTTTGTAAGTGGAAATGATCTCGGGGTGAGAAACCTTAATCTTCTGAGTCTTAAGAAACTGCAAAATAATGTTTTAATGGCACCATTACTAGAAGACTCGAAGACTGTTCTTCCAGTCTGTTCTGCTTAATTCTATTTTGTACACATATGAACATTTCAAAGTACAAAGGGCTATTATATTAAAAGGACACTTGGATATTCTTTATGAAGTTTCCCTTGTACTTTTATAGAATGTTTACAAGGTTAATAAGTATGCTTTTTCATCACTGAGCATTATAAATGGCTCCAGTATTGCTCCCACGTTTATTTGAGAGTCATTGAAAGTGCCTGAATGGGGCTTGATGTCCTTTGTTTCCCTTTGATTTGGAAACAAAAGACCCGAGAAAAAAGTTTACTTTGCTGCTGAATGCCATATGCAGATCAACT
The DNA here is from genome assembly GCF_023721935.1 of Panthera uncia. NCBI lineage: Eukaryota > Metazoa > Chordata > Mammalia > Carnivora > Felidae > Panthera > Panthera uncia. The sequence goes on along the minus strand of NW_026057578.1, from coordinate 8,424,569 downwards.
GTGTTGGCCCTTGAATGAAACCAAGGATCTGAAGACAGAGCAGAAAATGCTCTGGTAGTTACGGCACATGTTTGAATGTGCCCCCAGTTTTGTCCCCTCGTGCTTGTCCCCTAACGTGGGGTTCAGCCGCACGCCCAGGTCTTTGGGGATGGATAATCGAGAGTAATCAGCATCAACTAAGACAAAAGTTGCTGCGTGTTTCTTGGGTGGGAAATACCGCGTGGGCATCATAAGGCAGCAGTGTCCTCCACTCACGGTCTCCCTTCTTCATCTTTCCCAGTTTCTCTCGAGACCCGAGGCTCTTAGCTTCGGCACCGTTGATGAAACTGGGGGCAGCATTGTTCTTCGTGTGTCGGGGGTGGGGAGTGGGGGGCCGTCCTGGGCAGTGCACCCCCAGCCTCCACCTGCTACCTGCCAGGAGCACAGTGTGACGAGCCAAAAAGCATCTCCCAGCGCTGCCAAGCCTCTCCTGGTCTGGATCACCTCTGGTTGAGAGCCAGTGTTCTAGAACAACCCACCCACAGAAGCCCTGTTTGGAGAAAGAGGAGAAGGTGAACCTCACACTCAGGCGGTTGTAGTGACAATGACTGATTACAGAGCTGGCACTGAAAACCCTCTCGAGAAAAGGAAAGAATATGACATCAGAGGACGCAGAGAAAACTTAATAGCCAGCCCCTCATCCGACAGGTGAGTGCCACAGCGGGAAGAGCATTCCAAGGTGCTCAGTCAGAAGAGGCTTGTCGTCAGCAGCACCAACGGCATTATTATGTTTTGTTATTTTCTTTAAGTAGCACATGGTTTCACTCGCCTGTCCCAGCCCTCCTCCTACTTAGAGTCGGTTGAAAACAACACGTCTCAGAATCCTTGTCGAAATGGCCTGGAAGTGGTAGCTGCTAAGTTAATTTCAGTGCCTAAAAATGGACATGTACCACAGTAATAAAACACACACGGATTTCACGAGATGCTGTTAGGACAATAGAAAGAAAATGTATTATGGCAACTGTGGATGAATACGGCTATAGGAAGTTTTAAAAATATATTGAAATATAAAGATATGTTAAAAAAAAGATACGCGGTAAAACCTGGGAACGCGAGTAACGTGTTCTGCGAGCGTTCCGCAAGGCGAGCAAACATTTCTAATAAATTTTCACTTGATAACCAAGTGATGTCTTGCGATACGAGTCGTACGTGATGCGGGCCGTCACACGATCACAACCGAGCCAATAGTTTTTGAAATTCGCTTTGATATACAGGTGCTTTGGATTACAAGCATGTTTCCAGAACGAATTAAGCTCGCAAACCAAGGTTTTACTGTATTTCTGTTTCCCTGGTATTTATAGTTCACAGCGACTATTTTTATTTGCCATCTGAAGAAGAGAGGCAATGCCCAGAATAGCATATTGAGGCCCATACACACAAAGATAATAAAGCTATCAGTGTTTCAGTTTTACTTTCTAGAACCTAAGTCTAGATTCTGAAACGTTTGGAGCACTATGACAGGAGGACAGAACCGCATACCCGGTGTATGCTCACCGATAGACTTCACCAGTCTCTGGCGCTCCCATATCAGGGCCTTTACTGGTCTCTTGGGCAGAGAACATTCTTCCATGGCTCATGCCTCTTTCTCCTCATCTGGGTCCTTGTTGATGTGCCATCTCCTCAGACATGCCTCCTGGCCCTTCTCTATGGTGAATGCAACCACAAAATGTATTCTATATAATAACCAAAAAGCACCACCCACTCCCTTGGTCCCGCGCCACCCAGCCCTGCTTTACTTTTTCATCACAATACTTCTATTATTATATAGTTCTATAAAATATATATTGTATATTTGATTGGCTTGATTTATATATAATGTATATTGGATTTGCTTGATCAGAAACAGGTAGGGGCGCCTGGGTGGCTCAGTCGGTTAAGCGGCCGACTTCAGCCCAGGTCACGATCTCGCGGTCCGTGAGTTCGAGCCCCGCGTTGGGCTCTGTGCTGACAGCTCGGAGCCTGGAGCCTGTTTCCACTTCTGTGTCTCCCTCTCTCTGACCCTCCCCCATTCATGCTCTGTCTCTCTCTGTCTCAAAAATAAATAAACGTTTAAAAAAAATTTTTTTTAAATAAAAAAAAGAAACAGATATATTGTCTGTTTCCTACAACAGAAGAGTGGGCTATGGTTTTACCTGCCAGTGCCCAGAACAACACCTGGTACCCAGTAGGCACTCAATAAATATCTGTTGAATAAAAAGGTTATTGTCTGGGCAAGCTCTGTGGGCATGAGTGGGCTTGGGAACACCTTGGTGTGGGTTGATGACTTTCTGCACTCTTGTAAATGACCTTTGTCTTTTCAAGTATAACGATTTTATATGCACTCTTTAATTGGTTTGGCATGACAAGTTAAATATTTTAAGCAGTTAATCATTTATTCATTTTAAATAACAAGGTTTGGTTTTGAATGGAGAAAACTAACGAAGAAAATTGACGTGGACTCTCAATCTACTGCTTAGAGAAGGTCCACTGGTATGTAAACAAGCAAATAAACAATAAAAAATACATGCTTGTGGTTAGAGACTTCACACTGTGTAAGACATGTATAGAATAAAAAGTAGACCTTCCTCTATGTGCTTTTCTGGATCCTACCTCAAAAAGAAACAATTGCAACCAACTTCTCATGGATTGTTCCAGAAAATTTTTCTATGCTGGTAGGGATAAATTTACTAGCAAAATATACATCCTCTTAAAACTTTTTTGAACATGTACACACACACGTACACACACGGCGGAAGTTTCTCCCACAGCCCTTGCTGTGGTACTTAGATCGTTTGTACGTAGATATTTACTTGCTTGACTACGTGGTGAACATCTTTCTCTCCTCTACCTGACTCTCCCTGCGTGTCCGCCATTGCAATCCCCAATATCTGGCACCCAGCAGGCCTTAGTACGTATTCGCTGAGTGAATGCTTGAGCTGGAGCATGCCTGTCTGACCGCAGCCACTACGTTTTTATTAATGCTCCTTGACAGAAACAGAATTCTTATACCATTAGTGAAGCTCCTTCAAACTCATATTTAATGAGTATTTGTAGATTTAGAGAAATTGATTGTGTTCTAAAGAGTTTGCACGTTGCGATCCTTAGGCAAATCTGCTGAAGCAGTTATTTAAAAAATTTTTTTAATGTTTGTTCATTTTTAAAAGACACAGAGAGACAGAGCACAAGCAGGGGTGGGGTGGAGAGAAAGAGGGACACAGAATCCGAAGCAGGCTCCAGGCTCCGAGCTGTCAGCACAGAGCCCGACGTGGGGCTCGAACTCACGAGCCGCGAGATCGTGACCTGAGCTGGAGTCGGATGCTTCACCGACTGAGCCACCCGGGCGCCCCATGAAGCAGTTATTTTAAATCTTATTCTTCAAACGAGGGAACAGAGATGGAAGTCAGAGCGAAACTAGAGATTAACATTTTAATATCAGGAAAAAGCTCCAGGCCTCTTCATATTCCTAACCATCTTCCTTTCTGACCACCCCCAGAGTCAGAATGCTGCGAACGTTTACATTTGGCTCTAAGTACCAAATATTTCTGCAGAGTCCGTTAGGCCACACAGATACCTTTCATTGGGGTCTCCCCAGCCCCGCAGTTAAGGGAAACAGCAGAAGACTCTAAATAACAAAAAACCGAACAGAAAACCCCTCCAACACAAAAGAAACTTATTATTAGTGCAGAAACAAGGCAGCAAGTCTCCTGAAAAGGCCTGGGCGGCTCAGACTCCAAACACAGGAAGTAGGTTGTAAGTGGCAAAATGAATAAAACAACTTTTGGAGGGGGGCGAAGGGGGTGGAAACATGGACAGAATCTGCTCTCTATTTAGATGTCACCTTTCAAAGGGGGGAGCCTGTAGGGTGAAAATGTCCACCCGGCGGCCCCATTTTTCAAGAAGAAACAGCTAATGCACACCCCAGTAAATAAACGCAAAGTCAGGCAAGAACACACTTTAAGTGAGTTTTATGGCGTGTACATTGTATCTCAATTAAGCTGTTTAAAAGAAGGAGAGAGAGCCACACTAACGTTTTCTTTTGCCGGCAGTCAGCTAGTACAGATTCTGGGGTGTGTGTGTGTGTGTGTGTGTGTGTGTGTGTGTAAAAATGAGGTCGGTGAATCCAAAGCATACCAGGATGTGCGAGATTCAAAGGCGACCGGTTAATATCATGTAGAAAACATGTGTGCCGAGCCGGGGAGGTGAAAACAGGTCTCTGGGGACCGGGGTCTCCTGAGAGGTAAAAGCGGATGAAAAAGATGGGCGCTGTGTTTTGCAGGTGTGACTGTGCCTTCCTCGAGGCCCTGGAGGAGAGCGGGCGGCCTCCCTCCTGTCGCTTGGCCTGTCCATTCTGTGCGGCCCCGAGGGGCTGTCCTCTTCCTTCTCCCGGCAGTCAGAGCTCTACGGAGGCAAAGCGAGAGGGGAATTAATTCCAAAAGAAACAATCGGTGGATATAGTGAGAGGGAGGGGGACACGGAGAGAGAAAGAAGACATTAATTTTCAGGATGGAATGAAGTTGGCTGTGTTTTCATTAAAACATGAAAATGAACACTTGCAGCCACTGTAAACTAACAGCGATGCCTTAAGAAAAACCAGCTGCTGGGGTTGGACGAGGTTGGGGGGGAGGCCCCCGGGGGATTGGGGACGGGGACAGGGTGGGCAGGGGACTTGCTTTCTGAAAGCAGGGAGTAGGGTTTACAGCTCCAGCTGGTCTGGTGGGTGGCTGGCCCCCCGCTCACAGAGGTCAGGACCCGGGGGTCCGGACAGGAGGTGACTGCCAGCCCCGAGCGACCCCACCCGCACCCCGCATTAGCACCTCACCCTGAGAAGAAGGCGAATAAAACAAACAAGCAAAGCTCCCAGTTGCAAACAACAAAAGGAAGCAAAACAAAACAAATCAAAAGTCTTAGTCCAAAAGAAAAAGCAGATGAGGTATTTTTCTGAGAATGACCTGAGCCAGTGCCCCATATTATCTCTTGATCGTGGGTTGAAAAATGCCAATAAAATGTATCTGTCGTGCCAGGCCGGACAGTGGTCACTGAGGGAGGGAACAGTGACCAGGATGGGCACGAGGGCCTTTGGGGGGGCGGTGCTGATTACCCAACACAACACTTCGGGAAATCCATGAGGCTGGATACTTCCATTGTGTCTGCTATTTTGTGTATGTGCAATATTTTAATAACATTTAAAAATAAAGCCAATGCGGGGGCGCCTGGGTGGCTCAGTCAGTTGAGCGTCAGGCTTCGGCTCAGGTCATGATCTCCGTTTGTGGGTTCGAGCCCCAGGTCAGGTTCTGTGCTGGCTCTGTCCAGCTCAGAGCCTGGAGCCTGCTTCAGATTCTGTCTCTCCCTCTCTTTCTGCCCCTCCCCCGCTCGTGCTCTGTCTGCCTCTCTCTCTCAAAAATAAAAGAAAAGCATTAAAAAAATAAAAAAATAAATAAAGCCAATATGGGGGCGCCCGGTTGGCTCAGCTGGTTAAGTATCTCTTGATTTCGGCTCAGGTCGTGATCTCATGGTTCATGAGTTCAAGCCCCATGTCAGGTTCTGCACTGACAGTGCTGAACCCACTTAGGATTCTTTCTCTCTCTGTCTGTCTCTCTCTCTCTGTCCCTCTCCCACTCATGCTCTGTTTCTCTCTCTTGAAATAAATAATTAATCTTAAAAGAAAATAAAGCCAATATGCATCTCCCTGTTCCTACTTCCTCATTAATGTCAAATTCAAGGTGGCCAAAGAGGACTTGGGTTATTCTCTCACCGTCCCTTCTCTCCTGAGCCATGGTAGCCTCTAGCCAGCTACTCACACCAACATCAGGGTCATCCTGGATTCTTCTTTCTCTACGCCCTTGCAGGCCCTTTGCACCTGCTGCTCCCTTTCTGGAATGTCCCCCCCTCTCCAGTTGTCCCATGCTGTGTTCCCTCCTTTGTGGAGGTCTCTGCTTAGTGAGGTCTTCTGCAGCATCTGTCTTTAAAATTGTGGGCACCTGGGTGGCTCAGTTGGTAAAGCATCCGACATCAGCTCAGGTCATGATCTCGCAGTTCATGAGTTCAAGCCCCACGTCGGGTCCCTTGCTCATTCTCCCTCTCTATCTCTTTCAAAATAAATAAACTTCAAAAATGAAATAAAATAAAATAGTGCCCCCCACAATGTGCTCCGGCCCCAGTTCTTCCTATCTCTTTTCTCCACTTATTATTCTCCTAAGCACGTATGTCTCCTGGGACACGCGTCTATTTATGTATTCATTGATGGCCCCCTCCCACTACAGTGTAAGTTCTGTGAGTTCTGTGATCGGGATTTTTTCCTCTTTTTCTCACGGCTGGGTCCTCACTGCTCAGTGCCTGGCAGATTGTAAGCATTTATAGATTATTAATGAATTAATAATTAAAGGAATGCACTAATGATGGCATTCATCATTGAATAGCACGTGCTAAGAATTTAAGCCTTTGCTGAGTGAATGAAATCAGTAGACATTTACCAAAGTCATGAAACGAACAAAGATGGATAAAGTTTCTCTTGTGGGTCTGGAACCAATCTTCCCCGATCTACAGAAGTGAGCGTAACAGACAAGATCTTTGCCCACCTGGAGCTCGTGGTCTACTTGGGAAAAGCCACCGATCCAACAATCACGGAAACATCTCATCACAAACTTGGTACCGCTGGGAAGGAAACACAGAGAACACTCTGAGAAGCTGGTTCCACTAGAGACAACCCAGAGTGCTTCTCAGAGGTGGTGACCTTTGAGCTGAAATAAGAAGGTAGAGGTGAACACCGAAAGGGGCGATGGGGGTGCTGGGGAGAACATTTGCAGCAGAAAAAACCTCCAATGCAAAGGCCCTGAGCCTTTGGATTAATCATTTATATCTTCCTCTTTCCAAGATCCTAGGGAGCCCCGGTATTTGGTTTCTGATATTTACTGTTAAGTGCAGCGGTAGCTGCCAATAGAATATGGATGACGGTGTTGATTCTTTGCCTAATGGAGATGGGAAGCACGTCCAAATTCAGGATTCTCATTCAATCTGGGAGAGCTCAGAGCTTATGCAATGTGTGGTTGGATTTTTACATCGTCCTAGTGTGTTTTCTTCCCTTTCCAATCCTTTGACACTGGCTAGTCACTTAAAATTTAGAACTCACCCTGGGTTGTGGACGATTTCCTGGAAGACAGCTGCTTGAGCGTCCCCCTGTGTGTCTCTGAAATAAACATCCCCTTTGGAGGAAGGCTTTCTTTAGTGCCTTCCTGCTCAGCGTCTTTTTTGCAATTTACATTCCTGTTTTGTATGACTTCTCAGAAGAAATCTTGAAGAATAATCACTAAAATAACAGCCAAAGGTTATTACGTACTTCACCGCATTGCCAGCCCTGGGAGCTAGGTGCTATTATTATCCTACATTCACCGAAGAGGACCTGAGGCTTGGGAAGTTAGGTCATGTGTCCCACATCAGCCAGTAACTAACAAATGGCAGAGCCGGCTGTTATATCCAGGAAGGGCTGACTCAAGAGCCCGTGTTCTTAATCAGCGAGCCACAAGGTCTCCTTGACCCTAAATTTGAAAGTCTCCTCTTAACCTCAAGTTCCCCAAGGCATTGAACACAAAGTTCTAATTCATACAGTCCATGTGCAGACCGTTGCGATGGTATTTTTCTCTTGCAAAGGCACCCGATTCTGGCTGACTTATGCTGAAAACAATTTAATGGGCCGATATTGAGAAACTCACAGATGGGGAATTGAGAACTAAGCAAGAAAGAGAGAAGCAGAGAAGGAGGGAGGGAAGAACTAAAACAGACCCATGTGTCTAGGGAGCGAGGCTCCTCAAGGACTTTCTTCTGGAGCGGGGAAGCGGCAATGTGCTTTCTGCCCTGCGTCCCTCTGGCAGAGAGTCACCAGCCTCATATCTAGAGTTTGATGCTTTGTCTTGACCATGGGTTCATCCCTTGGCCAGGGGAGGGGCCAGGTGCCTTGACTGACAGTCCCACTGGAGCGGCTCACAATAAAGTGGGTGACCCCCAAAGGAAAACCAGGGTGCTGTAACCCAAAGAATGGGGAGTGGATGTCAAGCTCCTTGAAAACAGCTGACGCCCTCTCTCCCCTCCTCTTGCTCAACCTCCCAGAGAAAGGTTGGAAGTAAGAACTCCATTCAGTCTTGATTTGGCTCTTTGCTCCCACTTGCAACGGCTCATCCTTAAACAGTCCCTAGCGAAGCGCCGGGCACATAGGAGGTGCTTCGCAAGTGAATATGGGATAAATAAGTGAACGGGAAAGAGAAAACACATCCCTAGTGCTGAATTATTGCTCCCGCCGATAAACGCGACACTGCACCTCACTAAAAGTAGCCTCCCTGTGATGGGCCTTTTGAGGAGGTCCAAAAGACGGCATCTTGCCTGCTGGAGTTATTAACCAGTTGAAAACTAAGACAAAGGGATATGCAAGTTGTCCTAGTCCATTGGCGCTGCTACAACAAAACACCGTAGACTGGGTGGCTTATAGACAACAGAACTTTCCTTCTCGTGGTCCTGGAGACTGGCAGTGGGAGATCAGGTGCCCTCATGGTCAGGTGAGGACCCCCCCAGGTTGCTGACTTCTCCATGTGTCCCCACTGGGCGGGAGAGGCGAGGGAGCTCTCTGGGTCTCTTGTCTAAGGACATTAATTCCATTCTTGGGGATTCCATCTTTGCAACCAGATTACTTTACTATCAAAATGGAAACCAGGTTCCAACAGATGAGTTCTGGGGTGATACAGTCAACAGCACAGATAGGAGCCAAAATGTCACCTTTATTGTTGATAGGTCCAGATATCTATAGGTCTGGGGCTTCTGAACCTCAGTGGATCTCCCAGCACAGGAGAACGTGAGTTTCAAGAACAACCCACTCTTCCACGAGGACACAAGGAACTCCTGCCAGATAAATCACTCCTCCCTCCCTGGAGTCAAGAGGATAAAGGGCACAGAGAGGCCAGGAGTTTTAGGAGCTGAGCTCTCTCCCCATGGAGACATAACATCCAAACACCTGGATTTGAAAACCAGAAAATTTTGTCAAAAGGCTGAGAGGTTCTCTTAAAATAGAAATGTTAAGAGCCCCAGAAAGGCCATAATTGCTATTATCATCCACTCGGTGACAGCCAGAGGCCGGTTGCCTGATGCTGGGACCAACCTGCCCACCAGGCTGGAGAACAGCCGCTATGCTATGAGGGAGGGCTGATCCTCCTGAGTTTGAACTTTTGTGCTGCCCCTTCGTAGTTGTGTGAACTGAGGCTTGTTAATGCTTCTGGATCTTGTTTCTGTAACTATAAAATAAGGATGACAATAGATTCCATTCCCTAGATTTGTTGGTGAAGATCCCTTGAGATAATGCATTTTAAGTATACAAGCTGGTTTCTGGCACATAGTAAGCTCTTAGGAAGCTCTTACTACATGTTGGTTAACGCCGTTCTCATGGTTTTTGTCATCAGCGGTGATGGTTAGGATTCCTGTGCTGCAGAGCAGATCTATGCGTTAACCTCTGGTTGTCTGTTTGCTAATGGGTAGTAGAAAGAGCCCTGGGAGAGGAGCCCGGAGGCCCAAGTTCAAACCGAAGTTCTGGTCCTTTCTAGCTGCCTGATAAGTGATAAACTCACTAAACCTCTCTGAGCCTCAGTTTCCTTATCAGTGATGGGTGACAAAGAATAACAGAAAAGCTTCCTTTGAACTTGGAACGTGAATTCTTCTTTCCTTCTTCCTGGAACAGTCCTTCCTTCGCCCCTTAACAAGTTTGGGCAGGGAGCTCGGTTCCAGTGCTCGAGTGGAGGGCACCCCCACCCCCACCCCACTGCACATTTTCGATTTGCTCCACACACTGTGATGAACGAGTGCCCTGTCTGCCAGACGCCGTTCTAGAGTCAGGGGTGACGTATAAGCAAAACGCGGTCTCGGGCTTTCCGGAGTTGGGGGAAAAGTCGTGGGAGTCTTGTCTGTGTTACATTCCCTGGGGTGGGTGGCCCTTTCTCCCATTCGGATCTGCTCCTGGTAGTGGACATAATCCACATGATCCAGACATGGACACACACACACACACGCACACACACACACACACACACACAGCTTCTCCCTGGACCAGGGGCCTTCTACATCCACTTGCTGGATTCCAACTGATAATACATTGAATTTCCCCAACACGCTTCTCCTGGCTCCCGGGCTCCTCTTCACCCCAGAGTGAGATTATGCAGAAGCATTAACAAGCCTCTTTCTTGGAGCTGTCTCTGGGCTATGGCGATGTTAGAGGAGCACCAAGGTTCTGACTCAATTTACCAAGGGACGTCCTTTCTCACTGCTCCTGCCTGGGGCACCCTCGGAAAGCTTCACTGTGAAGGCGTCTGGAGCACCAAACTCGGACAGTATGTGGCTGGACGCCCCCACACTGCCGCTTAGTGTGGCCTTGGGCAAGCAACTCTCTTTAGGCCTCAGGCCCTCAGCTGCCTCGTCTGCGAAACGGGGATGATGCGGTTGACTCCCTAAGATGATCGTGAACGTGAACGGAGATGGTGTATGGGAAACATTTAGGGTCATGCTTGGGGCATAATTGCTCAATAAACATGAGCTGCTATTGCTTTGAGGATGTTTGTCATTATGGTCACAGGGGAAAAGGACCAACACCTTTCGATAAGAATACACGACTGATAGCATATATGGCCTGAACTGTTGCTCTGCCCCTCCCCACCGCGGCTGACTCCCGTTCATTCTGGCTGAAATGTCATCTTCTGAGAGAAGCCTGCCCTTTGAAGCAGTGATTCTCTACCCTGACCGCACACTGGAAGCAGCTGGGGGACTTCAACAGCTACCTCTGAGGTTCCACCCTCAGAGGCTGTGATTTAACTAGATCCTTCCAGGGCACAGGGATTTAAAAGTGCTCCCCAGGGAACTCTAGCGTTCAGCCAAGGTTGAGAATCACTGGTTTTTGAGGCGACGAAGCAGGGTGACTCAAAATGCGGACCCACAGCCAGACCGCTGGTTCGGCAACTCGTTAGCAAGGTGACTTTGGGCAAGTCGTCAAAACTCAGCGCCTCAGTTTCCTCATCTATAAAATGGGTGTAATGATAATAAGAGACCCCTACCTCGTAGTGTTACAAAGATCATGTGAATTCGTATGCAGGGCACCCGGGTGACTCAGTTGGTTGAGAGTCCAACCTCGGCTCAGGTTGTGATCTCACGTTTCAGCCCTGCATCGGGCTCTCTGCTGTCAGCACGGAGCCTGCTTGGGATTCTCTCTCTCCCTCCCTCCCTCTCTCTCTCTCTGTCTCTGTCCCTCCCCCACGTGTGCTCTGCCTTTCTCAAAAATAAGTAAACATTTAAAAAATTGAATTAGCATGTGATATCCTTAGTACAGTGCCTGACTCATAATAAGACCTTTAGTTATAATTCCTTTTTAAGTTAGAAACAATATATTTTGGTAAAATATATATCACATAAAATTGACCATTTGAGCGATTACGTGTACCATTCAGGGGCATTCGGTATATTTCCAATGTTGTGCATGGGAAATATCAGTTTCCACCGTCAGCTTCCAAAACTTGATCATCCCAAACACATAGACCCATTAAATCATTGCCCATTCCTTCCTCCTCCCAGCCTCTGGTAACCTCTGTGGTACTGTCTCTATGGATTGTCCCAGTCTAGGTACTTGATATAAAGTGGAGTCATACGGTATTTTTTTTTTTCCTGTGACCCCTTACTCACTTACCATAATGTTTTCAAGTTTTTAACTGGTTTAAGAAAAATCAAAAGAAGAATAATATTTCATGAAATGTAAAAATGACATGAAATTCAAATCGCATTGTGTGCGACTACTTCCGTCGGCACACAGCCGAGCTCTTGACTTTTACACGTTGTCTATGGTTGTATTTGCACGATAAAGGCGAAGTTGAGAAGTTGCATCAAGGACTGCATAGCCTGGGAAAGCCGAAAATATTCACCGTCTGGCCTGTTTCTACGTAAAGGAAAGGTTTGCCAAATCCTGCACTAGACCCTGAGTTTAGGAACAATCATCCTGTTGTCTTTACAATACCGGCCGTGGAATTTGTTTGCCTGTTCTCCCACACTAACTCCAGACACAAAAATAAATTTGGGATGGATCACAGAACTGCAGATAAAAGCTGGAACGAGAAATCTTCTAGAAAACCGAGAAGAAGATCCTGGTAAACTTAGGTTACACAAAGATTTCTTAGGACACACAAAGCACTAAATGTAAAATAAGTCAATTGGACAACATTACCCTTTAAAATTTCTGCACATCCTAAGATACTATTGAGAAAATGGACAAGTCACAGATGATTGGGAGAAAAATGTTGCTCTCCATATATGTGATAAAGAAGTCGTATAAAGAATATATAGAGAACTTCCACAGATAGTAATGGAAACACAAACACACGCATTTTTAAAACGGGCGAAAGACTCGGTTCACCGAAGATGTAGAAATGGCTAATGAGTACATGAAAAGGTGCTTGACATCATAGAAACAACCCAAATGGCATCAACAAAACAGATTAAAAAAAATTTTTTTTTTATTTTTGAGAGAGAGAGAGAGAGAGAGACAGAGCACAAGTGGGGGAGGGGCAGAGGGAGAGGGAGACACAGAATCTGAAGCAGGCTCCAGGCTCTGAGCTGTCAGCACAGAGCCTGACTCGGGGCTCGAACTCACGAGCTGTGAGATCATGATCTGAGCCGAAATTGGATGCTTAACCAACTGAGCCACCTAGGTGCCCCCAAAACAGATTTTTCAAAAAGTTTTATTTATTTTGAGAAAAAAGAGAGAGAGAGAGAGAGACAGAGTAAGAGCAGGGGAGAGGCAGAGAGAGAAGATTCCAAGCAGGAGCAGAGCCTGGCACGGGGCTTGAACTCATGAACTGTGAGATCATGACCTAAGCCAAGAACAAGAGTCAGATTTCAGTCAGCTTAACTGACTGAGCCACCCAGGCATCTCCAAAACTTTTTTTTTTAAAGTTCATTTATTTATTTTGAGAGAGGGTAGGAGGAGAGGCAGAGAGGAGAGGGAGAGAGAGAATCCCAAGCAGGCTGCATGCTGTCAGTATAGAGCCAGATGCTTGGCTTGAACCTATGAACCGTGAGATCATGACCTGAGCCGAAATGAAGACTTGGACGCTCAACTAACTGAGCCACCCAGGCAGCCCAAAACAGATTTTTAATGGGAATGCAAGCTGGTGCAGCCACTCTGGAGAACAGTATAGCGGTTCCTCAAAAAACTAAAAATAGAACTTCCCTATGACCCAGCAATTGCCCTACTAGGCATTTATCCATGGGATTCAAGGGTGCTGTTTCGAAGGGACACACGCACCCCCATGTTTATAGCAGCACGATCAACAATAGCCAAAGCGTGGAAAGAGCTCAAATGTCCATCAACAGATGAATGGGTAAAGAAGATGTGGTGTGTATATACAATGGAGTATTACTCGGCAATCAAAAAGAAGGAAATCTTGCCATTGGCAACTACATGGATGGAACTGAAGGGTATTATGCTAAGTGAAATTAGTCAGAGAAAGACAAAAATCATATGACTTCACACATATGAGGACTCTAAGAGACAAAACAGATGAACAGAAGGGAAGGGAAACAAAAATAATGTAAAAACAGGGAGGGGGACAAAACAGAAGAGACTCATAAATATGGAGAACAGACTGAGGGTTACTGGAGGGATTGTGGGAGGGGGGATGGGCTAAATGGGTCAGAGGCACTGAGGAATCTACTCCTGAAACCATTGTTGCACTAGATGCTAACTAATTTCGATGTAAATTTAAAAAAAGAAAAAAGAAAGCAAGTTAAAAAGAAAGAAAGAAAAAAAAGAACTATAAAAAAATCCAGATTTTTTTTTTAAATTTTTTTTCAACGTTTTTTATTTATTTTTGGGACAGAGAGAGACAGAGCATGAACGGGGGAGGGGCAGAGAGAGAGGGAGACACAGAATCAGAAACAGCTCCAGGCTCCAGGCTCCGAGCCATCAGCCCAGAGCCTGATGCGGGGCTGGAACTCACAGACCGCGAGATCGTGACCTGGCTGAAGTCGGACACTTAACCGACTGCGCCACCCAGGCGCCCCAAAAAATCCAGATTTTTAAAAATCTCACAACTGTACAACGTGGAAGAAAGCAGATGCAAAGGAACACATGCTGTGTGGTGCCCTTTGGATGAGGTTCTAGAAAAAAAGGAATCTATAAGGACAGGAAGTAGATCAGTAGTTGCCTTGGGAGCCGGTGGAAAGGTGATGGTGCTTCCTATTGCCTAGAACAGGGCAGGGGGAACTTTCTGGGATAATGAAAACATTCCATAATTTCTCTGGGGTGGATGTCAATTACAATACAGTTGCCAAAACCCAGAACTAAACCCTTAAGATCTCGGCCTTGTATTGGATGTAGATTACGTTGCCTGGCTTTGAAAGGTGGGAAAAGGTCCCTTCATAGATGGATCAGTTCTGGGTGTCAGGCTCTCCTGCCCTTGACGAGCCCGGCGGCTTTGCAAAGGAAAAGGAGACACCGTGGTGCCCCGAAGTCTGTGGGCTGCAAATGACCCAACAACTCATTTCCTGTTTTAACTGGAGCTGTCCCATGAAGGAAATAACAGCCATCACTCCTCCTCAGAGCCCTGAAACTTGGGAGTCTGGAAAGCTGTTTCCTGGCTGCACCCTCCCGTCAGCTGGGAACGGCTTCCACCTGCTCCTCATGGAAGCCGCTGGGGGCTGGGGCCCAGCACTAGCCCATTTGGCCAGAAGCCCGCTCCCCCCCAGCAGGCTGCATAGACCTGCCTGAGTAAGCACACGGGTTCCCACCCGAAGGAGAGGTGGAGAAGCAGAGGACGAGGCCGCCTCTAGTTTTCTTCTCAAGGGGGCAAGTGAAACAGAGTTCCTCCGTGAGGCAAGTTGTTAAGACCCTTGGGTTCCTTCCATCCGCGGTCAGAGTCTGAATCTTTCCTTGTCGCGTGAGTTTCCTAGGGCTGCTGTTAACAAATTCCCTCACAATGAGCGCCTCAATTAATACACATTTATTACCGTACAGGTCCGGAGGTCAGGTGTCCCACACAGACCACGTCGGCTAAGACCGAGCTGTCGGTAGGGCCGCGTTCCTCCCGGAGGTTCCAGGGGACCGTCCATCACCTGGACGTTTCCAGTGCTGGAAGCTGCCTACGTTCTTTGGCTCATGGCCCCTTCCCCGTCTTCAACCTATTTTCTTCCAGTCACAGTCCCCCCGCCTGTCTCCCTCTCCCACTTCCAAGGACCCTTGCGATGACCTTGGGTCCACCTGGGTGATCCAGGATAATCTCTCTACTTTAAACTCAGCTGACGAGCGGGGCGCCTGGGTGGCTCAGTCGCTTGAGCATCCGACTTCGGCTCAGATCATGATCTCGAGGTCCATGAGTTCGAGCCCTGCGTGGGGCTCTGTGCTGACGGCTCGGAGCCTAGAGCCTGCTTCGGGATCTGTGTCTCCCTCTCTCTCTGCCCCTCTCCTGCTCACACTCTGTTTCTGTCTCACTCTCAAAAATAAATAAACATTAAAATCAGCTGCCGAGCAAGCTTAGTTCTATCGGCGACCTCAATTCCCCTTGCCATTCAAAGTGACAGATTCACAGGCTCTAGGGTTTGGAGACAGGCCTCCTCCGGGAGCCATTATTCAGCCAATTACTCTCTGTGATGTTCTAGCCCAATGTTAACTCACAACCTTCTCAATCGCTTAAAATGGACCTGGAGTGATAGTCTGGCTCTGAGATTTGTAAGTGGTAAGGATAATGATAGCCACAACAGCAACAGCAATGACGCAGACTACACATTGGGAATATGATATAAAGCAGGCATGGGGGTCACCTGGTCTCATTTGATCCTTCTAGGACCCCTAGGGAAGGAGATATCATTACCCCCATTATCGATGGGGAAACTGAGGCCTAGGCACTATAAATAACCAGCACAAGATTGCTCAGCTTTTAACGGCAGATCTAAGATTGGGACCCTAGTTTGTCTGACTTTTAGAGTCCCTGCTCTGAATAGCAAATGTCTTAATAACAAACCTCTGCTACATCTCCAAGTCATCTTTTCTCTGAGCAGAGATTGTAGATGAGGATTGATGATACTGTCTAATGCTTAGTCCGTAAGAGAACTCCAAACATGGAACTTTTATAGGTAGCTCAAAGATAGTCTTGTTGTCTCTCTATGCTTTCTCCTGATCCTTCCATCCATCCAAACATCCAAACATCCATCCATCCATCCATCCATCCATCCATCCAAGGCATGCTTTAAAGTAGATACAATGTGGTGTAACAAGCATGACATTCAGCTACCTGGGTTCAACTGGTAGTTTTAGTTGCTTCTATTGGGCTCACATCACCTCTGTAAGCCTCAGATTCTTTCCCATTTGTAAAAATTGGCACGCAATTATACCTACCTTATCAAGCTGTTGGGAGCATCAGAACAATCATGGATGCACACAACGCATGGTCAACTACCATGACTGAGCCACGCCTGTGTGTCCATTACTGAAGCAGGTAGTGTGAGTGAAGGAATTGTGACTTACGTTCACAAGGATCTCTAACACACACACACACACACACACACACACACACATTAATGACATAAAATGGGAAATTAGGGAGGGCTGTAAATTGAATGCTGAGACAGTGGAAACATGGTTCCAATTCGTGGTTAGGAAATCCATAAAGGACGAGGTCAGTGTGTACTCAGAGAGAGGAAGAGCTCACTAATAAAGAACGTAGGGTGAATCACGCAGACCATCAGTGCCTGCTGCCCTTGAAGATCCCCTTGACCGTTCTGCTGGGCTATTTTAGTCACCAGATGTGGTCTAGCCCAACACTTCTTCCACACAGCTGTCCACATACGACCTGTGCGATTGCACCATATCTGGCCCCAGCTTGTTTAGTATTCACTTTATATGTTTCTTTACATTAATCCACTACTTATGCTTAACTCCATTTATATAAAAAGGAAGCTTCATTATCACTCTATTAATGGGGGGGTGGACTTGCTTGCCACAGGTGGAAAGAAACACGATAAATACGTGGCTATTAAAAGTATGACATAATTTGTCCGTACAGCTCTTAATGTTATTCTGTACCCCACGTGTGGTTGACACGTTGCTATGGAAACAGCTGAGGCTTCTGCACCTTTAGATGCCTGATGCCTAACCTCTCTGCTTCTTGGTTTCTCATCGTTGAGATGGGAGGTTAACACAAATAGTCACCATTGTTGAGTAATGACCGAGCCGAGCAGCGTGCACCCTGCAGATCGCCCCGTTCCCACAAAATTCCGATGTATTGCTACTTAAGTTGTATCTATGGGGAAATCGAGGCACAGAGAGGGGAAGGGACTTTGCCCAGTCACAAGGCTCATGCCCGGAAGGGCGGGAATGTGAGCCTCAGCCCGTCTGAATACAAACCCTTGACCAGGGCTCAGTACTGCCTCTGTGCTATCCTCCATTCACAGGGGCTGAGAGCTATCAAAGTAGCAAAGGCTTAGGATGTACGGGGGGAGGGGCGCCTGGGGGGCTCAGTCGGTTCAGCTTCCAACTTCGACTCAGGTCATGAGCTCATGGTTTGTGGGTTCCAGCCCCAAATCTGGTTCTCTGTTGGTCAGGGCAGAGCCCCTTCGGATCCTCTGTCTCTCTCTCCCTCTGTCCCTCCTGCGCTCACTCTCTCTCAAAAAGAAATAAACATTAAAAAAAAAAAAAAAGATGTACTGGGGAAAGGAGGGGAGGATATTTAATGGGCATTTAGCGTGGGCCAGATACCCTTCTAAACACTCTTTCTGTATTAACTCGCCTGGTCCTCATAGCAGACCTGGGATGGAGGTCTTATTATGGTTCCCATCTTTCAAATGAGAATGTTGAGGCACAGAGTCTTTAATTACCTTGCAACCAATGAATGG
Source organism: Panthera uncia (assembly GCF_023721935.1). Lineage (NCBI taxonomy): Eukaryota > Metazoa > Chordata > Mammalia > Carnivora > Felidae > Panthera > Panthera uncia. The sequence goes on along the minus strand of NW_026057578.1, from coordinate 8,406,656 downwards.
TGAACGTGGACCGGAACCCAAGGGGTCTGGCTCCGGAGCCCATGTCCACACAACCTATAAAGCATCGTACGTGGACGGTGGTTTATGTCATCCCCCGTGATGGTTTCCAGGCTGCAACTGGACATACATCAGTGGCCTCAGCTCTTATCTTGGCCCCTGCCAAGCTGCACCTTGCTTTCTTTCCTGTTTAAGATGGAATGCAGATGACCTTGGCCTTCTATGAAATTAACCTCACGCCAAGAAAGTGCTCATTCGTTCAGTCCTGTGACATCATAGATGCCTGTCCCTGCCAGGCGCTGTGCCTGGAGTCCAGAAACAAGAAGGCAGTCATGTGTGGGGCTCAGATGGGTGAGCTGTGGTCATAAACACCTGAGATCTACGTCCAGCACCAGCATGCTCCAGCTGTGGGACTTCTGGTTCAAAACCTTCCGAGCATCTATTTCCTCATCTGTAAAATAAGATTATGATGACTATCCTTACCTTTTTTTTTTTTTTTTCCTGTAATTTAGTTTTCAGAGAGAACTTTTTGGGTGAGTGTTTACTTAATAATACCTCCTTGGACGCCTGGGTGGCTCGATCGCCAAGCATCTGACTTTGGCTCAGGTTGTGGTCTCACGGTTCATGAGTGCCAGCCCTGGATCAGGTGAGCTCGAGCCCCGCTTCTTTCTTCCTCTCTCTCTCTCTCCCTCTCCCCTTCTGCCCCTCCTGGGATTCTCTCTCCCTCCCTCTGCCCCTGGCTCATTTGCACCCTTTCTTTCTTTCAAAAAAACCAAAACCCAAAGCAAAAACCGTCTTAACACATCTTATTCTGTTGAGTAGAGGAGTATCATGACCATTTTCGTACGTTTCTGTTTGTTTGCCGATTGTAAAAGTAACACAGGCCCACAATCCTGTCTTAGAACCTAAGGGCCAGAGGCATTTTGCACGTCAGGTTTTTTTTTTTTTTTTCATAGTTTAGAAGTGTTTTATTTATGCTGAATATCAAATCAACAGTTTAATACTTCTGAGAAATGTATGAATATTTACATCACCTGAGATCGTTAAAAGCCCTCATATACATTCAGAGGAGTCCAGATTTGCCATCAAATAAACTGTGGATTTTGCAGTTGTGGCTGAGGGATTATAAACAGGACTTTGCACATGTTTTAGTAGAAAACTTAGGAAAACACAGTGTGGTACCAAAAAGAAAATAATGATATTAACAAGAGATAACTGCTAAAATTTCCATGTGTCTCTCCTAATTCATTGAATTATTCAGCAATGTTTTCAAACACCTATTAGATGTTCCAGGCGAGTGATTCTTGATCAGGGGCAATTTTGTCACCCAAGGGACATTTGGCAATATCTGGAGACATTTTGGTTGTCATAACTGGGTGGGGAGAGGGGTACCCCCAGCACCTAGTGAGTAGAGGTCAGGGATGCTGCAAAACATTCTGTAATTCACAGGACAACCCCCACAACAGAGAATGATCCAGCCCCCATGTCAGTAGGGCCATGACTGGGAAACCTTGGTCTGGGTTCTGGGCATATAGCAATAAACAAAACAATAAAAAATTAATCTGTTTAGTAAGGATTTATAAAATATATGTAATATATATACACACAGACAGATATGTGTTCTTAAAATGTGGTATTATTCAGTGTATAGTTTGTTACTTAACATTGCTTCACAAACATTTTACAATATTATCAAAAATTCTTCAAACACATGATTTTTATGCCCAGAATACATTCCTTCAGAAAGACATAAAATTTTTAGCCATGCCTTTATATTAAAGTGGATTCTTCCCGTCTTTTTTCTGTTATTTAAAACAATACCATGATGAATATCCTTACCTCTGCGTCTCTGATTATTCCATTAGATGCTAAGGCTTGAGGTTCATTCTAGAGGTGGGGGGACTGAATCAAAGGGTATACGCTTTTAAATCATCCTCGATGTACCTGATGAAATTGCTTTGCAGAAAGGTTGTCCCCATTTTACTTGGTGGAAGAGTTTACATTTAAAAATCGGGAGTCTTATGGTATTAAATAACAAACAGAGCTGGTTTAAGCTCACAATAACACTTCTAGAAAATTCTAACTGGAAGAGGCCTTCAGAAAGAGGAGCATACAATATGTTGGGCTCAAATTCTACTCACCATTTGAAACTGAATGGATGGGGTGTATTTCCTCTCAATCAGTCCCATGGTACTCATTGCATTTTAATCCTCCCAGGATGCAAACAGATTGGATACAGTTCAAAGACTGGGCAGCAAAACATAATTAAGAAGTGACTGACTTATGGGAAAAGATGAAAAGAGCTCCAAGTCCGAAAGCCATGTTGCAGAAACCCCTGGAAGGAGGTGATCACCATTTCCAAGCACGGAAATGCAGGAAATAAAAGACGAGGAGAGGAACTTCTGGGAGAGGGGCAGGAGTTCAAAAGGTAATGGGATCTACTTGAACAATGAGAATTCCAGAGTGAAATCTCAAGAGGAAACTTCCCCGTGGTTCTTTATAAGAATAATCTGTCAAGGAAATGATAGAATTCCTTTAAAAGAGTAAGTGGGTAAGCCAGTAAGGGAGCGCAGGTCAATTAGATAATGGGATTTTTTTTTCTCCAGAGGGTGTTGCATGAGAACCTACTAGAATGGGTAAGATTGGCCCTTCCCCAGGAGGTGAATGAGTATACACAGTGTCTGTGATAAATCACAGTTGAATGGAGAACCGTGATTTGAAGGGAAGAGAATGCACATTTCTTCTGAGGCTAAACACTAGCACCAAAAAGCCCGTCATTTACAGTGGGGGTCGGCCAACTTTTTCCGTGAGAAGCATGGATCATAAATGTTCTCTGCCATGTGGCCCTCCGGGCTCTGTGTCACCTGTCTACTCTGCCTTTGTTGGCTGAAAGCAATCATAGATGATATGTAAATAATACGCATGGCTGTGTTTCAGTAAAACTTTATTGACAAAGACAGTGCTCAGGAAGCTTGGTTTGCTGACCCCTGATCTAGAGCAGTGGGCAAGAGGCGGTGTAAAAAAAACAAAACAAAACAAAACGAGGAGGTTCTGGAGATGTGGGCTCAAAGGCCGTTTCTACGCCCGCCGGGCAGTGGAACCCCACGCAAGCAAATTGACTTTTTGAAGATCATTTTTACCGACTCCCAAAAGGGGGTAACTGGAGGGTCTACCTTACGAATTTGTTCTCAGAATCAAATAGAACCATGTCTGTATCATGTTTAGCACAGGCCTGAGCACATAGCAGCGGTAAGAACAGGGGGAGAGAAAAAAAGGCAGGTTTTCCTGAGGTTCTTCTCCCATGGTATCTGGGTTTGTGTAAATGTTTCCTCCGAAAGCACAATTTCCCGAAGTTCGTCCTATTTAATACGCGTCCCAGGGCCTATGCCTCGGTGCGTAGTGACTGTCCTGTCTGGCAGGGCCTCTAAGAGCGGGAGGAGGGATGAGGACTGGGTGCCCATGGGTGAGCCAGGGAAAGCAGCCAGGAGACAGGGAGTGAGGGAAGCAGAACAGGGCAGGGAAGAAACTAAGTGCAGATTCAGCCTGACCGCACGGCGTTGGCCTCACCCGCAGGCAGAGGGGGCTGGTCTTTCACCCTGGGACAGTCGGTTACTGGCCGTGGGCTGACCACATCAAGGGCGAGGAGCTGTCTCCGAGACGCATGGCTCCTGTTGTGCCGAGGGCAACTCTGAGCATGAACTTGGCTGGGAGCTGTTAGCCGTAGACCCAAAACAGCTGGAGAAGGTGTTCTGCCCGTCCGGCGGGGATCTGGAGGGACACTGACGGCCTTGCACGCAGTGCCCAGTTACGGCAGGTTACGTAACAGCCTGTGTGTTCTGAGGTCATGCTCCAAGCCACCCACGAGACATAGCTGGCTTATAGAAAAAGGGAGAAGGGCCGAGCCAGGGTGACTAAGCCACCATCTGTCACTCCAAGGATACGTTGTTTAGCTTAGAAGTTGGACCCAGGGATGGTGAGGTCTTGATGGTGATGTTCTCGTTCTGCAGGAGCAGGAAGCGGCTCCTCTCCCAGCGACCTGTGGCATTTCCTTTGCCCGGAGGAGTGAGGGCTGTTGTGCTGATGACTCAACACGGTGCTTGGCACAGTAGCTCTAATGTCACAATTAACTAGTGGGAGTTTGGCAGCTGATGGGAGTGGGGTCAAATTCTAGCTCTGCCACTCGAGCCACGTGACCCTGAGCCAATTACCTAGCATTACTAAACCTCGGTTTCCTCATCCATAAAATGGGGATAACAATATTTCCTAACTCATAGGGCTTTTGTGAGGATTTGAGTTAATGTTTTTTTTTTTTAACGTTTTTTTTTTTTTTTTTTGAGAGAGAGAGAGAGAGACAGAGACAGAGTGCAAGGGGGGAGGGGCAGAGAGAGAGGGAGACACAGAATCCGAAGCAGGCTCCAGGCTCCGAGCCGTCAGCCCAGAGCCCGACGCGGGGCTCGAACCCACGGACCGGGAGATCGTGCCCTGAGCCAAGGTCGGCCGCTTCACCGACTGAGCCACCCAGGCGGCCCGAGTTAATGTTTTTAAGAAACTTAGTACGGTGCCTGGCACCTAATTACTGTTTAACACACGGTAATTTTTTTTGCTTTTTCACTTTGTTGCGGTGGTGTTTTTGTTTGTTTTGTTTTGGGGTTTATTTTATTTTGAGAAACGGCATTGTCTGGTGCACCGTCTCTCGATTGTATTACTTTGGATTTTTGCCATATCTGTTACCACCTGTACTATTATGTATTTCGTGTACATTAACTGACTCTAAAAAAAGAGAAAAGAACCCTTAGACACTATCCACTTGCAAATGAGACCAGTGGAATAATGGTTCAGGTGAACCAGTGCCCGGCACATGGCAGGCAGGCTATAAACAAGTACTCCTATCACCATTGACGTTGACATTGAGGGGCTGCTAGGTTCGTATTTTTTTCTTGATGTTTATTTATTTTTTTGGGGGGGGAGGGGCAGAGAGAGAGCGAGACAGAGAATCCCAGGCAGGTTCCGCGCTGTCAGTGCTGTCAGGGTCCGAGCCTACAAACTGTGAGATCATGACCTGAGCTGAAATCAAGAGTCAGACGCTCAACCTACTGAGCCACCCAGGCGCCTCTAGTTTTCCGTTCCACCGGAGAACCTGCGTTGACCCATTTCATGCCTTCCTTTTAGAATCAACTCTTGGGAAACCCTTCAGAACCAACTCTTTCCCTCCACGGAGTGAGGTCACATCTTTGCTCCTGCATAAGCTCACTGATGTGTTCTCACACTGGCTTGCTTGGCTAGGAATTTTATGCATAATATCAGGGTGTTTTTTTTTTTTTTTCCTTTTAAATATCTTGGGCTCTGACAGATTACAAGGAAGTGGTTACTCAGAGGGGAGTGCTCACGACTGATTACAGGGAGCAGTGGAAATCCCCCTTCCTTGCCTAAAATAACTGGGACTGGAACACGACAATATGAGCTTTGTCCAGGCTTGAAACAATATCCTTTCCAAGTGAATTTTGTACGGAAATACTTACCAATCTACAGTGGTAGTTCTCACTGACAGGCTAGAAAAAGGTTAGTCATTCCGTGTTCCGAAGCTAAAAGGGCCATTGTTAGTGACGATGAGTCCCAGATGAGTGGAATTTAAGTAGGTGGACACGGGAATATTGGATTCACCAGGCTTCTCCCTGCCCCTTATCCCATTTGATTTCTCTACTATCACACAAGCCTAATTCCAGAAATAGACGTGCTCTCCGTTTATTCAATTACTTTCATTGCAAGTCCGTTCGTGACAACCTTTCCCTGGACACTCCCGGGCAGATTCTGGGGAAGTGAGAGGAGGAAATGCCCAGGTTTTTATGGCACAGCAGAGTTCAGAGTGGCTGAGTCAGGACGAATGTCTGTGAGTTCAAATTCCACAGCAATTTTTAGTCGCATGTCTTGAGCTGGGTCAGAAGGCCTATAACCAGAATGAGGGCAGGTGTCCAGCCTGCATCTGACTCAGGATGGAAAGATGTGGGATTTGGTTTGGATGACTATCCTAACACTGAAATGCTATTCTGACTCTTGCAGACTTAAAAAAGAAAGAAAGAGAGAGAGAAAAAAAAAGACCGGGCAGGATCTCGAGAAATCCTTCCCTCTCTGTTTTTTGAAAGTTTTATTTGTTATCGTTTACAAAAATTCATGTAAGGGGAAGAGGAAGTGTGGGGGGGGGGACAAAAATGGGAACCCATAAATAAACTTCTTTTTCTTTTTTGGGTTCCAAGAAAATTGTTATTGTTGGTCATATCAGCCAGTGTTAAGATTTTTCTCAAGGCCTGAGCTCCTGGCCTGTGATTTTTGAAGGTAGAGCACCCGTGTCAGGGAAGATTTCCTTGTAAAGAAAGAAGGGCAGGGTGAAAGGTCCTTTTGACTCACTGTTCTTGGCTGAGGACTCTATCTGTCCACACCCTCAACACAGCTCAGGGAGGGTCCCCCTCCCAGTAGCTGGGATGGTGGGGGGAGGAGGGGTGGGGGGGGTGTCTAGGACACGGATTTGGTCCTTCTACCAAATGAGGCCCCGTGCTGGGGGGCCGGGGGGTGCTTCAGAGTTCACTCAAGCCTTTTCTCTTTTTTCCTTCTCCTCTCATAATTTCTTACCAATGCACAGGAGTTAGGTCGTTATGCACATTGAATTTACAGGACTCCAACTCTGCATCCCAAGCTCGGCCAGGGGTAGTAACAGGAGAGGGAGAAAAACACAAAGGTTCGTGCTGAGGGTGCTTTGCGGATTCTCTCCAAGAGCCTGCGTGGGAGGCCTGCCTGCTCTTTCCTTAGCGGTGGGGGGGCGGGGGGAGCCCTCTTGCTTCTTAGTGTGTAAACACGGTTTACCAACTCATTTTTTCCCCCTTAAACCTTGGCACCTAAATGTAAGCCAACGATTGCACCCTGTATTCAAAGTAATAGCCACCTCTGTATTCCAGAGTGATCTAACATGAATGTTGAGGGAAACCTGGAGAATTATCACGGCAGCCTGGTTTGTAATAGTTGAAACAACTGAATACACATAAGGTGGCCAACTAAGAGAGAATGTATTCTGGGTTGGGTATGTACCCAAGACTAGTCAGTGGAATTCTTACCTGGGACTTTCGTTAGGGCTATTGGGAAAACTCTGTGTGTGTGTGCGCGCGTGTGTGTGTGTTTCCCTTGGACTCATGATCCGTGAGGATCATCTCAGCCCGAAGCTACAGATGACTGCTTTGCTACAGTCACATGGAGAGAGTATACCTGAGAATATTGCCAACATAAAGGAAAAAAGAGCCAAGAAATGGAGAATGACGTATTCCTGCTAACTGCATTTACACCCGGATCCAGCTATGCCTGATGTCAACCATAAATTTGGATGCTTCGGTTACATAAGATGATAATTCCCTTTTTAATTCTAAAACCAGATCGTGTTATGTTGCTGTCACTTGCAACTAGAGTAGTCTTGGCTATTAAATCATCCTTTTGCTGATGCGAACTCCAAATCGATAGGTAAATACCGATCGGGGTTAATGACCAAACTTTGCAAGAGAGAAAATCCACTCATCCAAGAATCAAGTGCTTACTCTCATCTATGCTCAAGGTTAGACTTTTAATTTAAATAATTGGTCTGCTGCAATTGCAGATGAGTTTTCCAAGGGGAAGTGAAAAGGTTTTCTAATTGCTGTTGAAGAGCCACTTATGGACTAAGTCAGGATCAGTCAATGCTATTGAATGTTGGTATCTGTGATGAGTTCCAAGCATTTCTTTAATAATTAGGTTCTTTATTTTGAGAGAGAGAGAGAGAGAGAGAGAGAGAGCGAGGAATGGAGGTGCAGAGAGAAGGAGAAAGAGAGAATCCCAAGCAGGCTCTACACCATCAGCATAGACACTGACTCGGGGCTCGAAATCACAAACCATGAAATCAGGTGTCCAACACTCAACCAGCTAAGCCACCCAGGTGCTCTTAATAATTAGTTTTGACCGAGGGATACAGGAGTACTGATGCATAGGGGCACTTGTACCCCAATGTTTACAGCAGCACTCTCAACAATAGCCAAATTATGGAAAGAGCCTAAATGTCCATCAACTGATGAATGGATAAAGAAACTGTGGTTTATATACACAATGGAGTACTATGTGGCAATGAGAAAGAATGAAATATGGCCTTTTGTAGCAACGTGGATGGAACTGGAGAATGTTATGCTAAGTGAAATAAGTCATACAGAGAAGGACAGATTCCATATGTTTTCACTCCTATGTGGATCCTGAGAAACTTAACAGAAGACCATGGGGGAGGGGAAGGAAAAAAAATGGTTAGAGAGGGAGGGAGCCAAAACATAAGAGACTCCTAAAAACTGAGAACAAACTGAGGGTTGATGGGGGGTGGGAGGGAGGGGTGGGTGGGTGAGGGGCTCTGAGGAGGGCACCTGTTGGGATGAGCACTGGGTGTTGTATGGAAATCAATTTGACAATAAATTTCATAATAAAAAAATAATAATTAGTTTTGATACAGAAGTGCAAACTCACCCGTTGAGTCACTGGTTGGCTAATAGTTCTTCCCCACCCCCTCCCTTTGAGATGGCTACTGACTTATATTTTAAGTTTATGACCAATGCATACTCCCAGATATCTGTCCTTAATGAGCCTCAGGGTAATGCTCTGGCACGTGGGATGCTGCCCCGTAATCCTGTGGCTTGGGTCTAACCAGGTACCCGTTTCCCATGGCTGCCCACTGAGTGAGCGGTGATTTCGCCATCATAAGCCTTTGACTTGTTTTTCTCGTAGAGATAGCGCTCCGTGCCAAGTCATCGACAGAACAGCACGCAACCAGGGACAGAGCTGAGCTGTCTAGAAATGCAAAAGGAAAGTTTTGTAAGCTGGTTGCATAACCATTACCTCCTGTTAGAGCTTGTGCCTGAGAAGACTGTCTTCCTCTCTCAGTCTCCCAGAGAGCTGTGTGCTCCCAGGGGGTGAGTAGGATGGGGATCTATCTCGCAGAATGTGGACACTAAACAGGGACCGGGCCCAGGACCACACAGAAGCTGGGAGAGGCCCACGTCATACCTAATCAGTGAGGCTTCTGGCATCCCAAGATATAAAAGTGAAGAATCACCAAAAATTAAAGAATTTTTTCAGCGTTTACATTGAACGAAATAAGAGCTTGAACACACACAAATTACTGGTCACTGTAATGATATAGTGCTTTGCAGAGGGTCATAAGATTTATAAGACGTATTACCTTAAAATGAAATACAGGCAGCGTGATCTATGGAGGAGACTTCTTCCCTGGAAGGCCTGCAGTCTTCTTAGAGATGGCGTCAGAAGGTCAACACGAGGCTTAGGCCACATGCCCCCAGACCCCTCCCTACCAGTGCCACTAAGTGACATTAAAATGAATTTAAAAATGATTAAATTGTGTCTTGGGTCTCTTACTTTCTTAGACCTGGAAGTGAAGGGCATTATACAGTAGCAGAACCATTAGTTGACGGGGACCCAAAGGAATTGAATGCTTGCCCTCTGGCTTTGCCCCAACCAGCTGTGTGACCTCGGGGAAGTCGTTCAACCTCTCTGGATTTCCCTATCTATACAAATGCAAGTGTTGGAGGATGACCTTGCAAGTTCCTTCTAAAACTTTTTATGATTATATCAGGTCCCTGCGAACAGTCTAGGTCCTAGCCATACAGTGGTGGGAGGGAAATAAAGCTAAAACTACCCCACATAGATCCAAGTCCCTGCTTAAAGGGAGCTTCCATACGATGTGGGGTTGGGGTGGTGGGTGAGGATAGGGATGTGGGAGTTGTGTGTGTATATGCGTGTGTGTTGAGAGTCAGCAAAAATGACAACGGTACGATGCCAGGGAGAGTGCCCGGAAGAACAGAGCACTGAATGGAGAGACAGAGTGTCGGGGAAGGTCTCTCCGGAAAGAGGACCATTAGTGCTTATTAACTGATGTGATATTGTTTTAGCAAGACACTGATAAAGGATGTGCAAAGAAGTGATTGGAGGACTCAGTGGGCAGAAGGACGACTGAAGGATCCAATGGATACAGGAAATGACTCCCTGACAGGTCAAGAATAGAACAGAGAAGAGGAAGGAGAGAACAGTGACATCAGACCTGGGTTCTTGTAAGCTCTTCTGAGCACGTCATCAGGCAGGTGTGGATTGGAATCCTGACTCTAATTGGATTGGATCCTGACCACCAGTGATCCCTACCCTCCTCATCTCCGAGCGGTTGCGGGGGGGGGGGGGGGGGGGGAACCAGAAGCCCTGCCTTGAGGGATATGGAATAGAATAATGTCTCCAAAAAAGATTAGCACAGAGCCACGCACTTACTAAATGCCTAACCTGTAATTAGCACAGTGCTGGCTAATATTTACTGAGCGTCAACCATGTTGTGCTTACTGTGTGTTACTTCCTCCCCCCTCCTCCAGACAATCCTAGGAGGCAGACACTATTCTGATCCTATTTTATGGAGGAGGAGGCTGAGATAAGGCACTAAGCCAAGGCATGAATGTTAGTCATCATTATTTGTCCTCCGGCAACACTGGTGGAGGTTATGGTGACCCAACAGCTCAACAGGAATGTCAGCATAGACAGGCCACAGTTGCTGAGGCCGGCACTTTTTAGGTGGTGGAAAGTGAAGAAATACCATCTTCGACAAAAGCGCATTTTTGTTTTCATCCAACATGCAATGTATTTTATTGAGGTATAATTTACCTACAACACAACTGACCAAGGTTGTCTTCTTTAGAATTCTGCCAAACGGATACCGCCACGCAACCATGACCACAACGATGACAATTACTGATTTGCGTTTTGTCTCTAGAGTTTTGCCTTTTCTAGAATTTCATATACGCAGAATCATGCACTATTTTCCCTGAACATGTCTTTGGGATTCACCCACGTTCCTGAAGCATATTAGTAATTCCTTCCCTTATGTTGCTCCTGGGTAGTGCCTCGGAATGGGATTGTTGGGTCGTATGCTAAATGTTTCACTTTAAAAGAGACACTAAATTGTTTGGCCAAGTGGCTGTGCCATGTCGCATCCTCACCAGCATCGTGCAACAGTTGCGATTGCTCCCCATCCTTGCCAGCAGCTGGCATTCTCAATTTTTAAAACTTCAGCCATTCTAGTGGGTCTGTGGTAATAGCTCATCGTGGTTTTAATGGGCATTTCCCTAACAGCTGATGATACTGAGCGTCTGTGTGTCTTTATTTGTTATTCTTTTTTTCTTTTTAGAAAGAGAGAGTGCACCAGTGCAGGAGAGAGGCAGAGGGAGACGGAGGTGGGAGGGGAGAGAGAAAAGAGAGAGAGAGAGAGAGAGAGAGAGAGAGGCAGGCTCCATGCTCATCGTAGAGCCTGACGCGGGACTCGATTCCACGGTCCTGGGGGATTATGACCTGAGTCAAAATCAAGAGTCAGAAGCTTAACTGACAGAGCCATCCAGGTGCCCCATTATTTGATATCCTTATTATCTCCTTTTGTGAAGTGTCTGTTTAAATATTTTTCCTATTTAAAAAAAATATTTGTCTTCTTATTGTGTCCTATAGATTTCTCTATATATTCCTGACACGAGTCTTCCATCAGAGATATGCTTTGCAAATATTTTCCCAATTTTTGACTTGGCTTGCTCATCTCCTTCCTTTCTTGCTTCCTTCCTTCCTTCCTTCCTTCCTTCTTTCCTTGCTCTGTTCCTTCCTTCCTTGCATCCTTCCTTCCTTCCTTCCTTTTTCCTTCCTTCTTTCCTTCCTTCCCTCCCTTTCTCCTTCCTTTCTTCCTTCCTTCCTTCCTTCCTTCCTTCCTTCCTTCCTCCCTTCTTTCCTTTTCTCCTTCCTTCCCTCCCTCCCTCTTTCTTTTTTTCTTTCTTTCTTTCGGCTCCATGAGTTCAGCTTGGAGCTTGAACTCATGACCCTGCGATCAAGACTTACATGCCCTACGGACTGAGCCTGCCTGGAACCCCTGCTTGTTCATCTTCTTAACAGTGTCTTTTGAAAATCACGCATTTTTAATTTTATGAGATCTAATTTATCCATTTTCTCCTTTATATGAATGATTGTGTATCTTAAGAAATATGTGCCTGACTCAAAGTCACAAAGATTTTTGGCCTGCCTTCTTCTAGGAGTTTTACAAGTTTATCTAGGTCTGTTAGCTCTATGGCCCATTTCAAATTAGTATTTCCTGTATACTGTGAGGAAATGGCCAAGGTTCATGATTTTTGCGTATGGATATCTGATTGTTCTAGCATCATTTGTGGAAAAGATGACCATTTTCCCATTATTTAACTTGGCACCTTTTTTTTTTTAATTAATTTTTTTTTAACGTTTATTTATTTTGAGACAGAGACAGAGCATGAACGGGGGAGGGGCAGAGAGAGGGAGACACAGAACCGGAAGCAGGCTCCAGGCTCTGAGCCATCAGCCCAGAGCCCCATGCGGGGCTCGAACTCACGGAACGTGAGATCGTGACCTGAGCCGAAGTCGGTCACCCAACCGACTGAGCCACTCAGGCGCCCCAACTTGGCACCTTTTTATAAAACCAACTGATCATATTTGTGTGGGTATATTTCTAGATGTTCCATTGATCTCTCTCTCTATTGATCCTCACAGCAATGAGGTGTTGTCTTGGTTACCGTGGTTTGTAGGAAGTCTTGAACTCCAGTAGCTGAAATCTTCTAGTTTTATTTTTTTTCCCCAACATTCATTTATGGAGCACCAACTCCACATGCAGTCCCATTCATTTGCTCACCGACTCATTCAAGAAATATTTCTGGAGCATTGATTGGGTTCCAGGCTTGGATTTACATGCGGGGGCACAGTGGTGATAAAATATATATAAATTCCTTGCTCTCATGAAGTTTACAATCTATTGGGGGTTGGGGGGTGGGGAGTTGGAATGATAAGCAGAAATATATACATTTCATTTGTCAAACTCATATATATATATATAATATATATTCATACATATCAGTCAAATACACATACAGTGCATGTGAGTGTGATCAGATAGTAACCAGTGCCATGAACAAAAATAAAGCAAGGAAAGGAGGGAAGCAGTGAGGGAGAGGCTCTCTAAGGACGAGAGCTGGACATCACCCCACAGCAGCAAGAGCTTGAGCCACACAACACATGCTCCTCAGTGCAGAAGGGAAAGAAGTACCCAGAGCCTGAACAGCCAGGGAAACATTCCGAGGAGGTTTCTGCACTATATTTGTTTAGCAGAAACAATCCAAGTTATAAAAAAATTCCACATAGTGGTCATTTCTATGAAAAAAATAAGTAGAATGAGCCGGATGGCGGTTGAGTTGAGACTTAAACGAGCAGCTGCAGACAGTTATGTGAAGCACCGGACGAGAGCTTTTCAAGAGAGAGAGAACAGCAGGTACAAAGGCCCTGAGGTAAGTACGAGCTTGGTGTGTCCAAGAACCAGAAAGCAGACTACTATCAGTCCTGGAGATGAAATCCAACAGATAAACAAAGACCGAATGCCCGCAGGGTTTTGTGAGCCAGGGTAAAAGTTTCGACTCCATCCTAAGGGGCCACGGACACCTTTGGGAAGCTTTAGGGATGGGAGTGGCAAGCCTGATTTCTGTTTTTAAAAGGTTGTGTGTGCTTCAGTGTGACTTGGTGGCTTTTTTTTTTTTTTCGTAAATTTCGTAAGTCCTGGGAACCCGTTGGGGTGTGGCTGTGCCATCTGGCAGCTTCCTGGAAACCCCCTAATCTGGGAGAATTTATGAAAATGTTCAAGGATTGATGGACTTCACATTGTGACTGTTGAATTGCCTTGGGTGCCAACAGGAACTCTTCCTTTTATTGGAATGAGGAATGAATTTTGATATGTGGTCGGTGTGCGTGCGTGTGTGCATGTGTGTGTGTGCACACGTGTGTGTTTGTGTGTGTGTGTTTGGAATCCTTAGTCTTGATGAGTCACGAGGTATATTTCCACATTTTAACTAAATGAACATTCTGTTTACTGTTCATAGACCTTCTCTGTCCCCAGCTTTCAACACATTTTGCTTGATTGTCTGAGTGCCCTCTCTTTCTCTCTCTCCACACACACACCCCAATAATTTTTTTCTGAACGACTTGTGGTTGTTATATCCATCATGGCCCTTGACTCCAAAAGACTCCAAGTTCATTTTGGCTAAGAATAGGACAGTCTCTTACCCTGCCCCTCCCCCGGGAGGGTTAACTTTGTACGTTTATACTGAGGTACCTCTTTGATCTAATTTATCATCCATATTCCGATTTCATCTGTTAACCCAATGCTGTTATTTATGGGATTCTCCCCTCTAGTACAGGTATAGTCCAGACGTAGGATTTGCATTTAATTTTTATTTAGTCTAATTTAATTTTAGGCTTCTTTCACCCGGAACATTCCCACAGCTTTTCTTTGTCTTTTGTGATATTAGCATTTTTGAAGAATGTGGTCCTGCCTCTGTCCCTACCCCCGTTATCATAAAGTGGTCCTCATTTTGTGTTTGTCTAATGTTCCCTCACAACCAGGTATGGACTATGCATTCTTGGCCTCAATGCGGGGCACAGAGGATGTCATTTTCCGCTCCGTTTATCACCTCCGGAGGCATACGATGTTTCTCTCTCTGTCATTCGAGATGTTAAATACCCCCAACCTTTCGTCCAACATTTGTGGACGACATGAAGTGGAAAGAGAGGAAGAAAGTTGAAAAAAAAAAAAAAAAAAGAGGAAACATGTGACTCAGCATTAAGTTCCTGAGTCATCGTGTTGCTGATTTAACCACCTGAAGCAAGGTTTTGTATAATCACAAGGGGTGAACACCTGCGTGCCCACACACCCGAACACACTCACACACACACACACCCCTGCATGCCAAGACCTAAGCTAAGTTCCACTTTGCCTTTTTTTTTAATTAAAAAAAGTTGTTTTTAATGTTTGTTTATTTTTGAGAGAGTGTGAGCGGGGGAGGGGCAGAGAGCGAGAAAGACTCGGAATCCCCAAGCAGGCTCCAGGCTCCGAGCTGTCAGCGCAGAACCCGACGTGGGGCTCGAACTCCCAAGCCGTGACACTGTGACCTGAGCCGAAGTGGGACGCTTAACCCACTGAGCCACCCAGACGCCCCACCTTTTTTTTTTCTTAAGCTGACCAACAAAGTTCTGCGTCAGCACGTGGAGCATTGGAAGAAATAATCTGGAGAGATTTTAAAATTCTGAACTAAGGCTTCACATCATTATTACTTCCTAATTCTTTGGGCTTTAAAGGATTTGGTGCTATGGTTAGGACGTTTGTGGGTACCAGTCAAGCATATGCATTAGCTTAAAGCAGTGGTTTTCAGCCCTGGCAGTGCATTAGATTCTCCTGGGGGCATTTACCATCCACTGCTGCTTGGACCCAGCCCCGGGTCAACTGAATCGGAGTCTCTCTGAGGGTGGGGCACCGGAATGGAAGAATTTTATTTTTTTAATTTTTTTTAACGTTTATTTATTTTTGAAACAGAGAAAGACAGAGCATGAACGGGGGAGGGGCAGAGAGAGGGAGACACAGAATCCAAAACAGGCTCCAGGCTCCGAGCTGCCAGCACAGAGCCCGACGTGGGGCTGGAACTCACGGACCGCGAGATCATGACCTGAGCCGAAGACGGCCGCTTAACCGACTGAGCCACCCAGGCGTCCCGGGATGGAAGAATTTTAAAAGCTCTGTGGGAATCTTCAGCATCCTGTCAAGGTGAAGAACCACCAGCTTATGGGTGCAATTCCAGAGCTTCTGTGATCCCGTCTTTAACTTTTGGTTAATGACTAAAGTGTATCGAGCATTTACTGCTCGTCGTGGGCATTCATGGATTTGGTTTCCACGGCATCCGTTTTCTTTCTACTGGTGAAGGTGAAAAAGCTCCCTGGCTTTTTTTCTCTGGCTAACTACATCCCTGCTTACCGACTGTGTGGTTGATGACCCTGATTCTTGACTTCAGGAATGGCCAGTTGATTCTTAGGCTTGACGAGTGGATTGATTCACAAATGGTGTAAGTTCGTCTGATGAGGCTTGAGCCAAGCCTTTTGCTGGAATTACGGGCAAAGAGGTGTTTTAGTTCCGGTGGGGCTGGTAAACCAGGTGAACCAGGGACTGCTCCAGAAAGAGAACCTATCCAAGAGCAAAGTCAACGTAGAAGAAAGCAGGAAAAGAAACAACCTCAGTGGATATATGGCTCAGACCCCAGGCTTGGATCTAGCCACGCCTGAAGCTATCAGTCCTAGTTCTTTAAGTCATATGAGCCAATGAGTTCCCATTTTGCTTAAGCCAGTTGAAGGTTTAAGAAGCAGGTAAGAAAATCTCAGCCATAAAGACCTGACAACTTGACCTGAAGTTGAGTTATCAGAGGCAGGAAACCCTCATAGAGGGAGAGTTCAAGCCAGAACTGTGGGATGTCATGGTCATTGTGACGGCTCCAGCTTCCTCCTCAGTGGGGCAGAGGGCAGGTTGATGGGGCTGGCCACACAGTGCTCCCTCCAGATTCAACTACCTAGCCTGCCATGGCCCTGGGCACTGGGTGGTTGTTGATGCCATTTTTAGAAGCCTGTGTAAAAATCGAGAAGACATCTGGGAAGGTTGCAGGAGCAGGAGATGTGGATGTTTCTGGAATGAAAACCGCCTCCTTTGGCCATTGCTACATCTGCTTTGTTTGGGTCATGTGTGCACGGACACCGGCAGGAAGTTTGGGCTCTTATTGGTAAGGCCGTTTTCTATGCTCTGTCTCCCCTACCCCTCTCCCATCCCCCAATTCAGGCAGAAGCCAGCCCTCCATCATCTTTGTCCCCATCACATGGTGTACGCCCTCCAACCTCGCCCTCACCGGCCCGGCCTGCTGTGCCACTAGGACATCAGGTGACGCAGAATCTAAGAGCTGATGGCAGCCTGGGCCCTTATAATTTGCAAAGCCATCTGGGAGGCCCTCACGTGCCCGTGGGTCCTCTCCCCAGCCCCGGTGAAGTTCAAAAGAAAACAGTATTAAACCATAAAATGGAAAGATAGTTTTTGAAATGACACACAAAATTACCTGAGACGATTATTTTCTTTTGAGACAGACGCTTTTTTTCTTTCTTGGGGAGGTGAACGTCTTCTTTGCCAGTGCCTCAACTAGCTGCCGGGTGAGAAACCCCACGCTGACTTGTCCAGCCAGCATGGCTAACACACCAGCCACCTAGTCCGCTCCCCAGCCCCAGAGGCAGGTGCTACTCAGTGATTCCTGTTTGAAGAAGTGGAGATTCTCTTGATCTTCTTTCTAACTGCATCCATCCACCCATCCATTTATCATCTATCTATCTATCTATCTATCTATCATCTATAATAACTATCCATCTATCTTTGTCTCTTACTCCTGACTTTGAACTTACCTGGGTCTGTTATGTTTTTTGTGGTTACCTTATTCATCCTCCATCAGGATACTCCGGGAAGTGAAAGGAGGCCCAGGTGGCACTTGGGCACATGCTGGCGATGCCTCGGCATCCCAGGATGTGTGGTGGGGGTAGGGGCTCGTCCCCAAGGCTCTGAAAGGTGTGTCGAGCGTGTTTTACCAACAGTCTCCGAAGGGGTGGTAAAGAAAGCTTGTGTGGTTCATTCAGTCGGAGAGAAACTGAGTCACAAAGCGATGACTTACAAAATCTCAGAAAGGAGGTCGCAGGTGAGGTGGGGCCAAATCGCTCACACAGGACCCCTCGGTGCAGGTGACAAAGCTCCCTCCGGCCAGCATCCGTGGGCAGGAACGGAGCTCCCGGCCTCCTGGAGCGAGCTTGTCGCAAAGAAATAATAAAACAATAATAGCTGGGGTTCACTGAACCCACGCCATATGCCTTCGCTAGGCCTTCTACACGCATGGGCTTATTTGTTCCTTAAGGAAAGTGTGGTTATTCCGGAAAAGGAAATGAAGGTGCCACACATACTGGGGACTTGTCTCTTCCCCAAAAGGTATAATGGAGTGATACTAGGTGTTTGCCATTTGGACACCCCTTCAAAAAGGTTTTTGAAAATCTCCGGAAGGGCAGCAGACACTCATTCAGAAAGGAGCTTTTGGATCTCAGAAACATGTTCAGTGTGCCCAAACAGGCAAGACGAAATAACCCCGACTGGCAACTTGCCTCAGCACCTCACCCCTTAGATACATAAAAACAAATCACCAACTATGCTCAGGAATGAGTTAGCAGCGCTGAGGAGCTGAGAGCAGGAATCAAGTCAGCTTGGGCTTTGGCCCCTTTCTGTAGGGGCAGGGACTGTGGTGGAGGGGGAGGAGGGAGAAGGGGAGGAGGGGGAGGAGGAGGAAGGGG